>NC_091338.1:24628399-24928399 GCF_038502225.1 Cherax quadricarinatus
AAAGGTTCGAGGGAGGGGGTAAAGGAAGTTTTGTGTGCGAGGGCTTGGACTTCCAGCAGGCATGCGTGAGCGTGTTTGATAGGAGTGAATGGAGACAAATGGTTTTTAATATTTGACGAGCTGTTGGAGTGTGAGCAAAGTAACATTTATGAAGGGGTTCAGGGAAACCGGCAGGCCGGACTTGAGTCCTGGAGATGGGAAGTACAGTGCCTGCACTCTGAAGGAGGGGTGTTAATGTTGCAGTTTAAAAACTGTAGTGTAAAGCACCCTTCTGGCAAGACAGTGATGGAGTGAATGATGGTGAAAGTTTTTCTTTTTCGGGCCACCCTGCCTTGGTGGGAATCGGCCAGTGTGATAATAAATATATATATATATATATATATATATATATATATATATATATATATATATATATATATAGTTTTTATTAACACATATTTATATAAATATGCAATACAATAAGAGACAGGCGTTCTTCGCAATGTAAGAAAACCCACAGGTAATGGAAATCTTCAGCGCAAGTACTTTCACACGTCTCCGTGCGTCACCAGGAGTTGTGTAATGTTGCAAGTTTAGCAACAGGGGAAATGAGGGAAAGTTTCCTCAGAATAAAGTAACATGGTGACACCAGCCGGAGATGGGCAGGACTGCTGGCATCACCATGCTGCCTTTCTCTGAGACAACTTACCTTCATTCCGTCCACAGGCCGTGTCGGTGGGATACGGCCAATTTGTTGAATACACACACATACGGAGTGTTGTGTATCACTTTGAGATTTGCAAAACATGCAAAGAACGAAGACCTATGAATGCTATTGCAAACAGTCTCAGTAGAGATCTGAGGAAGCGTCCAAGTCAGTGGAATAATATTGTTTCCATTAAAATATTCTTGATGTTAATATAAATGACCCACGTTCATTAGCTTAACTAACTAAAAAAGTCTAGAGTTACCTGGAGAACTTCTCAGGGAAGAGCTGGAGATGAGTGTGGAAGGTGAGGTTGTGATGGGGTGACCAGCTGGCTACTTGTACCACCTGAGTCTCCATGGGGCTGTAGGGCAGGTGTACGTACACACTACACCTGCAATAACACATTGTCCAGAAGAGAAAATTGTTCCTGCGTCAGAATTATTACTTTAGAAGAACATTGTGTCCAACGTTCAACATGATCAATAAATGCACTATCAAAATATTTAGCGCATGTTAATACATGCGTCAGCAAAAATCACCTAACATGGGTTTTCGATACATGGTGACCAGTTCAGTAGTGTTCTTCTCCCTATGGCGATGAAACATGAAGTATATCATAGCGAATGCAACAATAGTGTCACCAGTCATGGTTATGTTTGTGGCAGCCATCAACCCAGTAGCGAGTCGCAGTGATTTAAGGATGGTGTTGAGCCAGTGCATAGATTGTGAGAATTAGACAGCATTGGAATAAATGTAAATGAAGAAAGTCCAGACGATTCTTTTACTCAAGAACAATACCTGAGAGATGTAAAATTTGAATCTGGACAATACTGGGTACGACTTCCGTGGAGACTGAACCATCCAGAATTGCCCTCTAATTACAGAATGGCATATGGACAATTAAAGGCTCAGCTCCGCGAACTGAGTAAGACACCAGAATTGTTAACTGCCTATAATGATATAATTGCTGAGCAGTTAATTAATAAATTTATAGAAGAGGTACCTCCTGAGCAAGCCAAAATTTATGGTCACTATTTGCCACATCATGGAGTGAAGAAGGATTCTAAGCCCACTCCTTTGAGGATTGTGTTTAATTGTAGTGCCAGGAGTAACAAAAATGTACCTAGTTTAAATGACTGTTTGATGACAGGTCCGTCGTTGACGGAAAAATTAAGAGATATCTTATTAAATTTCAGGATGAAAAATTATGCCTTTAAGGCTGACATAAGTAAAGCTTTCCTATGAGTGGGTTTACAAGAGGCTGACCGGGATTGTACCCGCTTCTTATGGCCTGAGAATCCTAGTGACCCACTTAGCCCTCTGAAAGTCTTTCGCTTTAGGAGCGTATTATTTGGTGCTACATCCAGTCCGTTCCTACTTCAAGCGACGATAAATGCACACCTTAAATGTACGGGAAGTCCATTGAGTAAAGTAATGAGCAAACAATTTTATGTGGACAATTTCCTTGGTGTGACGTCAACTGAAGAGGAACTGTTAATGAATTATGGAGAGGCTAATAAAATAATGCAAAGTGCAAATATGCCTCTGAGAGAATGGAATAGTAATTCGTCCAAATTGAAGGACAAAATAAGTCAAGATTACCCTGGAGATGAAGTGCCAAAATGTAGTAATGTATTGGGTTTAAATTGGGATACTGAGAGAGATTTGTTAATGTTGAAACCTAATAATTACAGTATGCCCAATAAATTAACTAAGAGAGTTTTGCTTGCTGAAGTTTCCAAATGTTTTGATCCACTAGGTTTAGTGTCACCCCTTACTATAAGAGGGAAATTATTAATTCAGGAAGCATGGAAACTTATATGTGCTTGGGATGAAATTCTACCTGAGGAATTCATTAACAGGTGGGATGAATTAATTGGTGATTATGAAAAAATTCCAGTGTTGGAGATCCCACGCCAGGGGATTTGCTTATCTTCAATGTAATAGTGTTATTTCTCTTGTTATGTCTAAGGCTAAAGTGTCTCCAATTAAATTATTAGCGACACTGTAATTTGGTCTGATAATGAGGTATCCTTACAATGGATTCGTAATGGAAACAGTAAAATTGTGTACGTACAAAACAGAGTCGCTGAAATTAATCAGATGCAAGGGAAGTATAATAGTTTGGGTCAGCATATGTTAACATTTAATCATATACCTGGTGAGGAGAATCCAGCTGATTTCTTGTCTCGAGGTTTACCTTATGCTAAATTTGTAAATGCTGTATCATGGTTTAAAGGACCGAGCTGGTTGGTAAATAAAGCTAATTGGCCTGTACAAAAGGTGTATATTGCTCCTGTTGAAATTACTGTGACCACCACTCCAATAGTTTGTCCTTCCTTAGCCCTTGATATAAATAGGTATTCTTCTTTTCCCAAACTAATCAATGTAACTAAATTGGTGTTTAAATTTCTAAACAAGACGAATATTTCATATAAGTTTTCACATCCTCTTGAATATTGGATAAAGAGGGTACAGGAGGAAATCTATGGAAATGAGATTAAATTGATGATGGAAAGAAAAATTGTGAAAGGTTCTATAATAGAGAAATTGGGGCTGTATTTAGAGAACAATGTAATTAGGTGCAGACGTAGGTTACAAAATGCTGAAATGTGTGATTATGCTAAACACCCTATCTTACTGCCCAAAACTCATCATATAACAAATTTGATTGTTCTAAATGCCCATAAAAATGTAATGCATGGTGGGGTACAAGATACCTTAAATTGTATTAGGGAAACTTTCTGGATTCCACAAGGACGGCAAAGAGTAAAAAGGGTGATTAAATCTTGTGTAATATGTCGCCGTGTGGATGCCAGATCTTATATGTACCCAGGTCCTCCACCATTGCCAAAGTAGCGTGTACAATTAGTGAAACCAATTGATGTAACAGGTGTAGACTATAGTGGTCCAATAATTTTAACAGGTACGTCAAATGATGTTCCACTGAAAGTGTATGTTTGTTTGTTCACCTGCACTGCTACAAGGGCAGTTCATTTAGAAGTGGCACAGGACTTGTCTGCGGAACAGTTTATACAGCTGTTTCGAAAATTTGCAGCTAGGAGATCCTGTCCGAGGTTGATGATTTCGGATAATGCCACAAATTTTGTAGCAGGTGCTCAACACTTGATAGAATTAAATAACAGCAGCGATGTTCAATCTCTTTTAACCCAGCGAGGGCGTACCTGGAAATTTATTACTCCTAGAGCCCCTTGGCATGGGGGGGCTGTACGAAAGACTGATAGGCACAGTGAAGAGGTGTCTCCGCAAAGTACTACACCGGAAGAGAATTGATTTGGAAGAACTCTGTGCAGTGTTAGTGGAGGCAGAAAATCGTATATATAATAGGCCTCTCTCGTACATGAGTGATACACCTGATGCAGATGTATTAACACCTTCTCACCTAATATGTGGAAGGGAATTGGAAGCTGCCCCTGTCTATAGAGATAATCCGGAAGAAAGTGATGAAGATTATAATGATGCAGCAGTGTTGTGTAATAAATTTAAAATGTTAAATAAAGTAATTGATCATTGGTCTAATGTGTGGCGTAAGGAATTATCTTCTTACACTACGTTAACACTTTTATGGTGCGACAGAGGCAGTAAATCGACAGACCATTCAATCAGGTGACATTGTGTTAATTGACACTGAACAACATCGAACATTGTGGCCTCTGGGCAAAGTATTAACATTGTACCCAGATGCACAAGGTGTTGTCAGGAATGTCAAAGTGTTGTGTCGTGGCCAGGAAAGTTTACGCACAATTAATAAATTGATTACCTTGGAATTAGGTGTTCAATCAAACGTAAATGAAAATCTGAGGGAAAGTGACACGAGTGATATGGAAGATAACGCAGACCAAGTGATGCCGGAAGATGAAATCATAGTAAGACCTACTAGGAAAACAGCCACTCAAGCCAGAACTGGCTGGAATCGTCTCCTAAAGGAAGGAGTAATTTGAATCGTTTAGCAACGAACTCCGGCCGGCCGCAGTGTGGAAAATACTGTATATATTTTTCCAGAAATTCAGTATTTATATGTAAATAGATGGCCATACTGTATTTAATAATATTTATGTCATAGAAAACGGAAAGCCTGCGTCTGCGCAGACGAGACTCTCCATCTTGGTTTTGAATTGGATACAACGTTAATATAATGGGAAGAATTTTTCGTGCTCTAGAGGTTAAAATTGGATTGACACCTCTCAAATAGGAGGCGAAATTGTTTGTGCATTCCTGCATAACTTGAGATATCAGACGACTGGACAAGACAGCTCCAGGAACCTCAGATAAGCTCTCTAGATTTGTGCATAATTCTGGCCAGTGTTTTCATAAATTTAGTTAGTGAGGTTTTCCTGAGTATGATACAACTTAATATCCAGTCAAATTGGTGAGTGATATTAAGATATATTTTCCTTCTATTATGTATATGTGAATTTATATATAATCATTTTTAATATACAGTCCACAAATTTATAGATTTACCAGTATTCCTGGTGCATGTATATTTCATTTAATTAATAGGTCCAGAGCAACTTGTGGATATGACAGTGGTAGGTATCGAAGGGGGACATTTTTTGCGACCTAGGTGTCCAAAATTCCTACTTGTCTATGTAACATTGATAAATAATAATTATCTTTGTTATCATTTACTGTTATGTACATAATTAGTTACATTCAGATAAATGCAGTTTTCCACACATATATTTACCCATACTTCAGTAACTTTTCACCTTATGTCTTTTTTTTAAACGACTGCATTTTAAAGTTAATTCATTTATTACCATTTATGTATTCCAAACGATTTTATAGTAAAAAACATGAAAATTTTAGTGAAATTATTATTATTATTATTATTATTATTATTTTATATATTGTTTTTGTTTTGGAATAATTAGGGGTACCAAATGAAACTGTTTTTCTTGTTGCAAGTTTTGATAAGGTGAGGCAAGGGAGAAGGTGAAGGCAGTTGTCAAACTGCCAAAATCCACAGACAGTTAACGGAAGGTAAACACCTGCGAATAGTATATCTTTAGTTAGAACTGCTAGAGCAGTACAGCTAGCTATTTCGTGGAGGGAGGGGGTGTATGAGTGCCATCTATGGCTAGGTTTTGCTGGTAGATAATGGTAAACCAGGCGGGAGGAATGGTGACAGGTTCCCTTCTATGGCTAGGCTGTTCTCTTCCTGCTGTGGCTATGTCACTCTTGCTCACCACATTCTCTTTCTACTCTCTTCTTTTGAATGTATCTCTTATTGTGTTAAAACTTAAATTTATTTCTTTTTTATTTATTTGTCTTTATTTCTTTCTTGGCTGAGTCAGTTAGGCAAGAATTCCAATGATCCGTCGCACCAGTGTTTTTATCCATTTCAGTTATTGGAATAATCTTTATATCTGTCGTGATTCTTTTTCTAGACTGGCTCAGTAAGGCTCAAGGATAAGTGGAACATATTCTTTGGTGAGAAAGTCATGACAAAAGAAAGTCAAGAAAGATATAAAGATTGTGAAGAATAAAAACTGGTGTGAAAGAACATCGGGATGTTATCCATAATGAGTTAACATATAAATAAATTTAGATGTTAATTCAAGAAGAGATATATATCCGAAAGAGAAGGAATGGGGGGAGGAACAATGTGACATAGCATGTGGTTCTATGTTACATATATAAATGTGAATGCACCTCTGAGTGCGGCTGTCTGCTTACATGAATCCTACGCATCATGTCTAGTTATCAGGAAGAGTTGGAGAACCTCGGGTTTTGGTCTAGCTATCCTAGTGTTACATAACGTTACTTACATTATATTTCTTTGCCACACACATACGCATATACATTCAATTTGTTTTGCTCTGCTTTATGAAGCCTTTATTTAAGATTATGTAAACTGACGAGGTTGCCTGAACAATGCAGACAGTTTGTGCTATGTGGCAAGTACTCATCACCTGATCATTGAAAATCATAGCAAATCGTATCAAGATCGAGTACAGACTTCGGTTGCAAGATCACTGAAGATAAACCATTGACTTTACACAATCTCTTCTATTTGTACTTCTGGACTGATACAGTGGTTGAATAGGAAACGTACATTGATGAAATTTGTAGTTCAGTGGTGTGTGGAGAATAGAAGAATCATCTGAATGACCGTTCTGCATCGTTAATTTGGAGAAATATTGAGAAACCCTCTAGAAATAGTCGAAGAGGCATTTTTTGCTACAAACTGGTGACAAGTAGTCTTAAGAAAATTCAAAATACTGTTTTCGATCCTTCTTGTCACAAGAAAACATTTTTATTCTAAAATGCCTAAAATCATCAATTAATATAAATATCAAAATCAGCAAAATTTAAAATCTGAATTACAACAGTAAGCTGTTGATTAAAAGCAAAGTTTTCCTATACTTGTCTCAACTTAAGATACAGAAGAGAGCTAACCCGAGAGACATCGTCTCTACCTCTTCTCACACAACTACAAACGTGTTTATTATTTACTTATGTTTTCGCGGTATTGTACTTATGTTACTCACGAAATCGTAATGACACGATTGCAAACAAACCATACCACAGGCGGGGATAGAACCCGCGATCAGAGTCTCAAAACTCCAGACCGTCGTGTTAGCCACTGGACCAGCTAGCCACAATAAGATTCGTCCAACTAGGTATATTTCTACACCATAGGAAGGTTAGCATAGGCACCACTGTGACCACAAATGCAAGTTTTTACAGACGAATCTCCAGCTAGCATGGCCATGACGAACTCTAGCTCAAGTCCCCTCAAAGCCTATGCTAACCTTCCTATGGTGTAGAAATATACCTAGTTGGACGAATCTTATTGTGGCTAGCTGGTCCAGTGGCTAACGCGACGGTCTGGAGTTTTGAAACTCTCTGATCGCGGGTTCTATCTCCGCCCGTGGTATGGTTTGTACTTATGTTCGCTTCATTGTGAGTTTGAAAGTGAATTATTTGTGTATAATTTTAATTCTGTACATTCTTTGTGACTTTGGAAGATAAATTAGATAAAACTAGAACAACTATGATTGACACGCTTATTTTGAGGGGCTCATTGTACGTCTGCCAAAATTCAGAAAAAGAAAGCTACCTTCATCAACTGAATATTACATGGAAAGACTTAAAAAGGCAATCGCTAAAAGAAATAGGTCCGATATCCCAAGCATCTAAAAACAGTTAACTCGAAAATGGTCTAAAATCTATTAATCAGATTTAAATTGTCTGGAATAGGAACTTCTATACACAGTTCACAGTGAGAAAATCAAAACATTAAAGACAAATATGGAAATGCTTTCAGATGCACCATTATTTCCTCCATAGCTTGAGCATCTCTGTCTATTATGCCAGGACAAAAGATTAGACTAACTGCAATCATAATCTGGAAAATGCACAGTTCCATCAAAGATTAAGAACTCTTCATGCTATGGTATCTGATGATTTTAATGATTGATACCACATGCCCTGTTTAGTGATATTTAATCTGTTAGCTGGAAAAACTCTAAGGGAAACTAAATACGTCGACATTCCTTTAAACTAGCTTATAATTAAAGGAAATTAATAAACGAAGCTGGGGATGTGTTTTCAAACTGGCAAAGGTCTGGAATAGAAAATATATACTAGTCAGAAGAAAATCCGGAAGTCCAGCCTCATTCAGAAGCCGCTGGTTTTTTTTTTCTCTTTGTTTTCCAAGAAAAACTCGTCCTGTGTTGAAGACAGTTGAATTTATTCCATCGCTTCATGAAAATCATGATAATTACTGAACCCTCGTTATACCCTCTAAGACCAATCACATACCTTCAGCCTAGTTTGTGGAATCAGAGAATTCTAACGAAATGCTTAGGTAGAGAATAACGTCGTGTCATTTATTTATGTGGCACTGAATATAAGTGGGTACAATACCAGGCATATAAATCACTAAGGTCTCAGCGTGAGTAATGTATTAGAGTGAATTCCCGATATGTTCTACAAGCTTTTGAGGAAATTATTCAGAGAATAAAATCTCCTTGACAACGTTAATGAAGATGTCACTGTCCAGGATGATGAGCTAGATCTGCCAAGGAAATTATTGCGCAAGACAATGTATATATTCAATGTCATCGGTGCTCTGCTCTTGACTTCAACCCCAGCGAGCGACGCTTTGAAATGCTTTTAATAGGAGCAAACTATCAAAGCATCCGAACCCTAATTTTCCTATATTGAAAGACTTGATGAAGGAGGAACCTCCTAGACAGCTGCATGGAAATACTAACATACCGATGTAGAACAGGTTACATAACGCTACGATGTAAGCGCCGAAAATCCAATTAATTTTCACCATGTTATATTCTACCGAGGTACTGCATTGTAAGTGCATGAACACAACAGATAAAAGGCTCTAAACAGCCTTCCTGCAATGAATTAAAATGGGTGATAATACTATAACACTATGTTGTCTAGTGGTGCAAATGTAAATATCATTAACGGTACTAAGATATCAGTCGTCAAAATATTCTCAGGTTAAATGTATTTATTATTTATTGTGGTAATGTGTTATCTTGAATGCTTCTCGTTGACCCAATCTAACAAATGTTTTGTTTTGAAAATAATCAGAATAAATTGTTCTTGTGATATTTTCGATACTTTTGAGTTCCTCTTGGAGTTCTATGTTGCTTTCGTTTATACGCAACATAAATTATAATAAGGAGAATGCAAGTTACTATCTCAAAAGTCTTGCTGGGAAGCATATTTTAAGCAGCATTATGGATCCTAAACGGTTAATGATATTTTGTTAACAGTCACTTTCAAACCGGCCATACCCAAAAGGATTCAGACAAATGTTTAGTTAATTTCTAAAAGCAAACGTCTCATGGTGTTAGATTTTCTGAAATAACCTAAGAGTAGCTGATATTAAAAATCCCGAGTATCACAATCAGGCCACAGTCAACTTTTCCATGACAATTCTGATAGTGACAACGTTAACTTTCTTGACGTTGTCACCATTATGTTTCTTGGATGAATATATGGTGCCCTTGGAAGATATTATGAGGGCCTTGGATGGATATATTACGTTACTGGTAAGAAAACGCGATTACTTAAGCGAAGTACACCTTACAGTTCGCTCGGATTTCCATTTTCATTTATGTGATGAATGGTTTGAAAAACCGACATGTTGAAGATTGAGACACTTATGCAGCATATGGGAATCTTTATTCAGGAAACGTTTCGCCACGCAGTGGCTTCATCAGTCCAATACAAAGAGGAAGGCGTAAGGAGAGGAGGAGAATGAGGTAATCAGTCCCTCAACCTGGAGTCGATGTGTTCAGTCCATCGATCTTGTAGAATGTCACATTCTACAAGATCGATGGACTGAACACATCGACTCCAGGTTGAGGGACTGATTACCTCATTCTCCTCCTCTCCTTACGCCTTCCTCTTTGTATTGGACTGATGAAGCCACTGCGTGGCGAAACGTTTCCTGAATAAAGATTCCCATATGCTGCATAAGTGTCTCAATCTTCAACATTTTCATTTAGCCTAGCTTTAAGTTTCTATCGCTTGTATACATTTTTCCCCCCATTTTTTGACGTTATGGTACAGAATAATTTGATTTATTTTAGCTAATAAAAGATATAACTTAACCAAACTTTATATAATTTAGCATGTTAAAAATGTATTGCGAGAAATTTACGTAAGTATAAAAGAAATCGACGCTGCCTAAATTTAGGAGGACGTGTTGGGTATTATTAAGTAAGGACTATGTAGGACCTCTAGAGTGAGAGGGGAGGGAAGGTAATTAGCTTCGATTCAAGGGATAGAGGGTAGCTTTGATTCCTTAGAACAAGAGTCATTCACCAGTATCCAGGTACTCACCCTTTGAAATAATTAATGATCCATATAGAACAAATGTCTCGATCACTTTTCAGGGGTTTTCAATATTTAAAAATATTGTGTCTATGTATTATTGTCTCTTGGTACTAAATGCCCGTGAATCCAGGTCATAAGTGACAAAGATAGTTATGCAACACGATATTTCTACAAGCTGCAATTAGAGTAATACTCAAACTCAACATGTTGACGTATTACTTGGACTAAATAACTTTGCTTTACTTTCGTTACACAGTGACAGTGTCTAAGAACAACAGAGTAGTTGATCATTACCAGGAGGAGGCATCCAGAATGAGTAGCATGGCGTTCATCATAGAGAAAGAAGTGTATAGGTGAGATAGGTCTGAGAGAGGCCGGCGAGTGATGGCCAGGAACCGAGTGGACCACAACAGAAGGCGGCCCTTGAGAGCCCACTTGACAGAAGCTGCCAGGAAGGTGGAGTCATCACTCACCACCATCACCGTCACACACCACGACATCTGCCGCAACTGTGAACATGAGAAGTTATGTAGTTAGTTTCACTGCTATTGCAGTTTGCCTCTCTATAAGTCACAGCTTCAGTATTAACGGAGGTGACTTACCTGACGAGCCTGAGCAACCACTCGGGATAACCGAGCCTCCTGATTTGCACTGTTGCTCTCTGCTGTCACCTCAAACACTGTAAACCCCCAGGACGCTCCCAGTCCTTCTAATTCCTGCAATAAGGAAAGAAAAGCTAAAGTTCAATTTTCAATTTATGTAGAGTTTTTTAGTAAATAAACATATACAGCGTATATATATACAGTAGACAGTCATTTAGCACGAGTTTATTTGGCACGATTTGGGTATAGAACGACTGAAGAACTGCGGCACAATTTTATGTAACACGTCATATGATGAATTGAACACGGTTCAGTTTGCGGGAAGGAAAAAACTTCCCTTTCCTCATGCGGCCGCCTTGTTGTGGTTCAACTGGGGAGACCTCCCTCGGTCCCCAGCCCCCCCCCCCACCATCACCTAACTTTCTTACTGAACGACTTGACTGACTTACTGAATGACTTGACTGAATTACTGAATGGCTTGAGACTTATTGAATCACTTGGCTGACTTACTGAATCACTTTACTGAATCAACTTGAATACCAGAACCTCTACCATCCACCTCAGCCCAGTAGGACCACAACATAACTCTCCACTCTCATCACAATCATCCACAAACACCAGCACCCACAATTTAAGGTAAGAAATACTATTATTTCTGTTACATTTGTAGTCCTAAGCTGTAAAAACAACATAATACATCATAACAATGAACTACAATTACAATTTCACTTTTATTTTTGTAAGATGTGGAGGTCTAAAAAAAGTTGTTTGGCTTTTTTGGGGCTCTCAGTAACGTAACCCTATTTTTCCAATAAGTTCTTCAGCTCATCTAACACGGTTTTACCTAACACGGTGTTTTCAGGAACGTAACTACCGTCTAAATGACTGTCTACTATATATATATATATATATATATATATATATATATATATATATATATATATATATATATATATATATATATATATATATATATATATAATTGTAATTGTTTTACATGATGGTAGGATTGCTGGTGTCCTTTTTTGTTTCAAAAACATGCAAGATTTCAGGTACATCTTGCTACTTCTACTTACACTTAGGCCACACTACACATACATGTAAAAGCATATATATACATGCCCATCTGGGTTTTCTTCTATTTTCTTTCTAGTTCTTGTTCTTGTTTATTTCCTCTTATCTCCATGGGGAAGTGGAACAGAATTCTTCCTCCGTAAGCCATGCGTGTAGTAAGAGGTGACTAAAATACCGGGAGCAAGGGGCTAGTAACCTCTTCTCCTGTATATATTACTAAATGTAAAAGGAGAAACTTTCGTTTTTCCTTTTGGGCCACCCCGCCTCGGTGGGATACGGCCGGTGTGTTGAAAGAAAGAAATATATTTTAATGAATCGGCCATCTCCAACCGAAGCAGGGTGTCCCAAAAAGAAAGAAAATCCCCCCAAAAACACTTTCATCATTCAACACTTTCAATTCTCTCACACATAATCACTGTTTTTGCAGAGGTACTCAGAATACAACAGTTTAGAAGCATATACGTATAAAGATACACAATACATCCCTCCAGACTGCCAATATCCCAAACCCGTCCTTTAAAGTGCAGGCATTGTACATCCCATTTCCAGGACTCAAGTCCGGCTAAATAAAAAAAAAAAATAGTTTCCCTGAATCGTTTCACTAAATATTACCCTGCTCACACTCCAACAGCTCGTCAGGCCCCAAATACCATTCGTCTCCATTCATTCCTATCTAACACGCTCACGCACGCTTGCTGGAAGTCCAAGCCGATTGCCCACAAAACTTCCTTTACCCCATCTCTCCAACCTTTTCGAGGACGACCCCAACCCCGCCTTCCTTCCCTTTCAGATTTATACACTCTCCATGTCATTCTACTTTGATCCATTCTCTCTAAACGACCAAACCACCTCAACAAACCCTCTTCAGCCCTTTGACTAATACTTTTATTAACTCCACACCTCCTAATTTCCACACTCCGAATCTTTTGCATAATATTTACACCGCACATTGCCCTTAGACAGGACATCTCCACTGCCTCCAACCGCCTCCTCGCTGCAGCATTTGCAACCCAAGCTTCACACCCATATAAGAGTGTTGATACTACTATAATTTCATACATTCCCTTCTTCGCCTCCTTAGATAACATTTTTTTGTCTCCACATATACCTCAACGCACCACTCGCCTTTTTTCCTTCATCAATTCTATGATTCACCTCATCCTTCATAAATCCATCCGCCGACACGTCAACTCCCAAGTATCTGAAAACATTCACTTCTTCCATACTCCTCCTCTCCAATTTGATATCCAATTTTTCTTTATTTAAATCATTTGATACCCTCATCACCTTACTCTTTTCTACGTTCACCTTCAACTTTCTACCTTTACACACACTCCCAACCTCGTCCACTAACCTTTGCAATTTTCCTTTAGAATCTCCGATAAGCACAGTATCATCAGCAAAAAGTAACTGTGTCAATTCCCATTTTGTATTTGATTCCCCATAATTTAATCCCACCCCTCTCCCGAACACCCTAGCATTTACTTCTTTTACATCCCCATCTATAAATATATTAAACAACCATGGTGACATTACACATCCCTATCTAAGACCTACTTTTACCGGGAAGTAGTCTCCCTCTCTTCTGCACACCCTAACCTGAGCCTCACTATGCTCATATATATATATATATATATATATATATATATATATATATATATATATATATATATATATATATATATATATATATATATATATATATATATGTCGTGCCGAATATGTAAAATTTTCTCTTGAACGTTTAAAGATATATTTTTTTCATTAATGTTGATGTAAAAATTAATAATATTGCACGAAAAGGAACTTAGAAAACTTACCTAACCTTATTATAACAAGAGCAATTTATTTTATCCAAACCCAACTAAATATATTTAACATTTGTTTACAATAATTTAATACTAAACAAACACAGTGAAATATATTTTTTTCGTTAGGTTCAGAATGATTTTGGCGAAATTATTGCATAAACAAATTTTCACTTGTCCTATATGGCAAGATGAGCGTTGCTATTTAAGCCAAGATAGCAAGTTCTGCCTATTCGGCACGACATATATATATATATATATATATATATATATATATATATATATATATATATATATATATATATATATATTTCTCAATAACAACACTGCGACTAGCCAACGACTCGAACCCATGCTGCTTTGGCCTGCCTCATGGTAGGCGAGAACTCATGACACCTTAATCCACTGGACCACACAATCCTTAAGAGTAGCGCACCCAGTGGAACTGAATGTTGTACTCGCTACCAAAGGACATACGTTGGTGTGGATGACTCTAGGCTAATATCATTCTAGTCCCTGTTTGGAGCACCAGTCCAACGAGCAGTATTTTATTTTATTGTGCCCACGATCAAGTGATATTGATCAGTAAAAAGACCAAACAGGAACCAGAATGAAATTAGGCAGGCCAAAGCAGCATGGGTTCGAGTCTTTGGCTACTCGCAGTGTTGTTACTGATCAATACCACTTGTTCGTGGGCACAATCATATAAAATACTGCTTGTTGGACTAGTACACCAAACAGGGACTAGAATGAAATTAGCCTCGAGTCACCCACACTACCGTATGTCCTTGGGTAGCGAGTACAACATTCAGTTCCGCTGGAAGCGCTACTCTTAAGGATTGTTTGGTCCCGTGGGTAAAGGCGTTATGAGTTTTCGCCTACCATGAGGCAGGCCAAAGCAGCATGGGTTCGACTCCTTGGCTAGTCGCAGTGTTATTGATCAATACCACTTGTTCCAGGGCACAATAATATATATATATATATATATATATATATATATATATATATATATATATATATATATCTATCTTTTTTCAGCACATCGGCCGTATCCCACCAAAGCAGGGTGGCCCAAAAGGAAAAGCGAAAGTTTCTCCTTTTACATTTAGTAATATATACAGGAGAAGGGGTTACTAGCCCCTTTCCCCTGGCATTTTAGTTGCCTCTTACAACACGCATGGCTTACGGAGGAAGAATTCTGTTCCAGACCCATTGACACCACCAGGGACCCAAGGGCAGCCACTTTCATGTTCTAGCGCCTCAGCGTGGCCATCCAGAGGGGAAATGCATGCTGCATACTTGGCTCGCGTCCGGCTTCAGAGGAGCTGGAGGAAATATCATGATCTTCAATACATTGCACCTATTGCATTCATGTTTGTGTTTTCTATAAATGTATTCTGTCTATTAATAAAAGTTCCCATAGAATGTACAATATAGGGGGTGGAAGGAGAAGAAAATATTCAAACAGCTCTGGGGAGAACCTTGAGTTTTCCCTGAGGTACGTTTATTTTCTGATGATGAGGGTCCCCAGTCCAGCTATGAAGGTGGTACCTCCATATATATATATCTATATATATATATATATATATATATATATATATATATATATATATATATATATATATATATATATATATATATATATGTCGTGCCGAATATGTAAAACTGGTCAATTAGCAAGAACTCATTTAAAATGAAGTCCTTTCTGAAATTTTCTCTTATACGTTTAAAGATATATTTTTTTCATTAATGTTACTGTAAAAAGTTTTAATTTTGCACCAAAAGAATCTTAGAAAACTTACCTAACCTTATTATAACAAGAATAATTTATTTTAGCCTAACCCAACTAAATATATTTTAGATTTGTTTACAATAATTTAATACTAAACAAACACAGTGAAATATATTTTTTTCGTTAGGTTCAGAATGATTTTGGCGAAATTATTGCATACACAAATTTTCACTTGTCCTATATGGCAAGATGAGCGTTGCTATTTAAGCCAAGATGGCAAGTTCTGCCTATTCGGCACGACATATATATATATATATATATATATATATATATATATATATATATATATATATTTATATATAAACATTGTCTCTACGTCCACAGCAGGACTCGAACCTGCTAACTCTATATAAGAGTCCACAGTACTTTACCACGGAGCTAGACCCGCGATAAGTATCGGCGCTTAGCCGAAGCTAAGCGACGTTCTAGCTTAGTGGTAAAGTACTGTGGATTCTGATACAGAGTTTGCAGGTTCGAGTCCTGCTGTTGACGTAGAGACAATGTTTATATATATATATATATATATATATATATATATATATATATATATATATATATATATAATGTCGTGCCGAATATGTAAAACTGTCAATTAGCAAGAACTCGTTTAAAATTAAGTCTTTTCTGAAATTTTATTTTATACGTTTAAAGATATAATTTTTTCATTAATACTTGTGTAAAAATTTTTAATTTTGCGCCAAAAGAATCTTAGAAAACTTACCTAACCTTATTAGAACATAAGAAAGAAGGAACACTGCAACAGGCCTACTGACCCATGCGGAGCAGGTCCACGTCCCCCCCTCCCCCGGATTAGACCAATGACCCACCCAGTCTGGTCACCTCCACTCAAGGATGGAGCACTGCATCAGACCCAGCAGCACAAGCTAGTCAGATCTAACTCACACCAACCCACACCCACTCATGTATTTATCTAACCTATTTTTAAAACTACACGTTTTAGCATGAATAATTGTACTCAGGAGCTTGTTCCACTCATCCACGACTTTATTACTAAACCAGTGCTTTTCTATATCCTTCCTGAATCTGAATTTTTCAAACTTGAAACCATTGCTGCGAGTCCTGTCTTGGCTGGAAATTTTCAGCACGCTACTTACATCCCCTTTATTTATTCCTGTTTTCCATTTATACACCTCGATCATATCCCCCCTAATTCTACGCCTTTCGAGAGAGTGCAGATTCAGGGCCCTCAGTCTATCCTCATATGGAAGATATCTCATACATGGGATCATCTTTGTCATCCTCCTCTGTACGTTTTCCAGAGCATTTATGTGCATTCTGTAATACGGTGACCAGAACTGAGCAGCATAGTCTAAATGAGGCATAACCAAGGATATATAGAGTTGAAGAACAACCTGAGGACTTCTATTATTTATACTTCTAGATATGAAGCCAAGAATTCTGTTAGCTTTATTGCGAACACTAATACACTGTTGTCTTGGTTTTAGATTACTGCTAATAACAACTCCTAAATCCTTTTCACAATCAGTAGTATTAAGATCTACATTATTTAGTTTATATGAAGCATGATTATTTAACTGTCCAACATTTAAAACTTTGCATTTGTCAATATTAAACTGCATCTGCCACTTCTCCGACCATTGCATCAGTCTATTCAAATCATGCTGGAGTGCTCTAGTGTCCTCAGTAGAATGAATTGGACGTCCTATTTTGGTGTCATCAGCAAATTTGCTTATGTCGCTATTTATTCCCTCATTTATGTCGTTTATGTAAATTGTGAACAACAACGGGCCCAACACTGACCCCTGAGGAACACCGCTTGTGACGTGCCCCATTCTGATTTCTCTGCTGTCTATTTGTTAGCCATGCCTCTATGCAGGAAAAAAATTCTCCTCCTATTCCGTGTGCCTTAAGTTTCCTCAATAGCCTCTGGTGAGGAACTCTGTCGAAAACCTTACTGAAGTTAATATACACAATATCATATTTATTACCGTGATCTACCTCCTCAGACACTTTAGAGAAAAAATTTAGTAAATTCGTAAGACAGGAACGCCCCTTTGTAAAGCCGTGTTGAAATTCATTAATCAATCAGCCTGTCAAGATGGCTACGAATTGCTTCGGCAATTATTGATTCCATAAATTTTCCCACTATGGAGGTAAGGCTTATTGGTCTATAGTTCGAAGCCAAGGACCTGTCACCTGCCTTGTAAATAGGTATTACATTTGCCATTTTCCACTTATCAGGCACTGTGCCAGTTTGTACTGATATGTTAAAAAGATTAGCCAAAGGTATGCTAAGTTCCTCTTTACATTCCTTTAACACCCTTGCAAACAGTTCATCAGGGCTTGGGAATTTGTTAGGTTTTAGTTTCTCTATTTGTCTGACGACCATGTCACTAGTTACCGCAATTGTACATAGTTTATTATCATCCTGTTCTACATAATCTATTATTTCAGAAATATCGCTAGTATTTTCCTGGGTGATAACTGAGAGGAAGTAGGTATTGAGAATTTCACACATATCCTTATCCCTGTCAGTGATCTGACCAGAGTTACTCTAAAGTGGGCCAATCTTGTCCTTAATCTTACTTCTGCATACCTGAAATAACCCTTTTGGGTTAGTCTTTGAATCCCTTGCGACCTTAGCCTCATAATCCCTTTTTACTTTTCTTATTCCTTTCTTTCTCTCGTTAATTGAATATATTGATTTCTTAACTGCCCATCCCCTCTTTTGATACGCCTATATATGCCTCTCTTTTGACCAATGAGATGTTTTAATCTATTGTTCATCCATTTGGGATCATTTTTGTTATATCTAATTTCGCTACTCGGAACAAAAGTTGTCTGGGCAGCTAGAACTATGCACTGAAAAAGTCATATTGGCAACCAAGATCACCTACTTGACCCATAGTCAGGAAATCCCAATTTAGCCCTCCCAGGTAATTTTTCAGTCCTATGAAGTCGGCCAAGCGAAAATCTGGGACAGAGATTTGATTGCAGTTATCTGGGTAATTCCATGATATATTGAAACTAAGTGATTTGTGATCACTTTCCCCAAGCTCATCATTAACCTCAAGATTATTAATTAGTGAATCTTTGTTGGCAAGAACCAAGTCAAGCAGATTGTTTCCTCTAGTTGGTTCTGTCACAACCTGTTCTAAAAAGCAATCCTGAACCGTATCAAGAAAGTCACTAGACTCAAGATTTCTTGTCATATTGTTCCAATCAATTTGTCTAAAGTTAAAATCTCCCATTATCACAACATTTTCATATCTAGATGCGTTAAGAATTTCGTCCCATAACAGCTTACTGCCCTCCCTATCAAGGTTTGGGGGCCTATAAATCATACCCAAAATTAATTTGTCACATCCCTCGAGAAACTGTAGCCAAGCAGATTCTGTGTTCGATGTTTCTAATCTTATATCATGTCTAAGACCGCAATTTAAATTTTCTCTGACATACATCGCCACACCACCACCCTTCCTATTGATCCTATCAGTGTGGAATAGTTTATAACCCTGTATGTTGCATTCAAAAGGCATTTCTCTATCTTTCAGGTTGAACCAGGTCTCTGTTATACCAATAATATCTATATTACCTACACTTGCAAGTAATCTTAGCTCATCTATCTTATTTCTTAGACTCCTACTATTTGTATAGTAAACCTTAAGGGAGTTAGTCACTCGTTGCCCTCTACTATCTCTCTTTGTTTGTTGATCAATTGATTTGCCATTACTAGCAACTTTATTTTGAATATTGTCTTTTAAGCATATCCCTTAGGTATCTTGGTAATAACTGCTGTTTTTAACCCTAATGCTGCAGCCTGATTGTTTCCCCACAAACACCCATACCTCCATAATCTATCATTTTAAATTCCTAGACAAGTCGTCATTTACCCTCTCAATTGAATTGGCTAATGCAACCACTCCATCCCCAGAGAGATGAACCCCATCTCTTGCATACATATCACGTTTGCCAAAGAATAGATCCCAGTTATCAATGAATGGGATTGCAAGTTCCTTGCAGTACCTGTCTAGCCGGCAATTTATACCAATTGCCCTGAACATCCATTCATTGCCCATTCCCTTTCCAGGCAAGATGCTACATATGACTGGGATCCCTCCCTTAAACCTCTCTCCTGCCCTTCCCAATGTTATTACCCCCAGCACTAAGACATATAATGGGCTTGTTCCCATTACCTGCCATAATATTATCCAACCTGCTGAGTATGTCACCAACACCAGCTCCAGGAAGGCACACTCTCTGTCTGACCTTTCTGTCTCTGTTACAAAATGCACGGTCCATATATCTTACCTGAGAACTGCCTACTATTAAAATATTCTTACCTTGATTAGCAGGGGGAATTAGTGGTACCTTCAACCTCACTAACCACTGAAGTACACTCGTCTTGGAGAACAGAGAATCGATTTTCTACCTTCACATCTTCTCTATTAACTCTCCTCATCTTCCTTCTTTCTGAACTGTGAACCACTTGCCACTTAAAGCGGCTGCCACCATCACTGCTGGTGACCATTTTCTCCTTACCAGCTAAATCCTTCTCACACTCGCTCACAAACTCATCTATGCGAAGCTTCAGCCTCCTATTTTCCTCCTGAAGAAGTAGAATCTCCTTCTTCAACACTTGAACCTGAGATTCTAAAACTCAACAACAAGTAATGGTGCTTGGTAATAGCCCACGCTATCTACCAAGAGCTTAGGCAGGAATGACCGCAGGTGACCACTGACCTTAGAGTACTGGAGACCACTATAACAAGAACAATTTATTTTAGCCTAACCCAACTAAATATATTTTAGATTTGTTTACAGTAATTTAATACTAAACAAACGCAGTGAAATATGTTTTTTTCGTTAGGTTCAGAATGATTTTGGCGAAATTATTGCAAAATAAAATTTTCACTTGTCCTATAAGGCAAGATAAACGTTGCTATTTAAGCCAAGATCGCAAGTTCTGCCTATTCGGCACGATATTATATATATATATATATATATATATATATATATATATATATATATATATATATATATATATATATATATATATATATATATATATATATATATGTTTTACATGATGGTAGGACTGCTGGTGTCTTTTGTCTGTCTCATAAATATGCAAGATTTCAGGTACTTCTTGCTACTTCTACTTACACTTACACTTATACATGTGCAAGCATATATATACACACACCCCTCTGGGTTTTCTGCTATTTTCTTTCTAGTTCTTGTTCTTGTTTATTTCCTCTTAACTCCATGGGGAAGTGGAACAGAATTCTTCCTCCGTAAGCCATGCGTGTCGTAAGAGGCGACTAAAATGCCGGGAGCAAGGTGCTAGTAACCCCTTCTCCTGTATATATTACTAAATTTGAAAGGAGAAACTTTCGTTTTTCTTTTGGGCCACCCTGCCTCGGTGGGATACTGCTGGTGCGTTGAAAGAATATATATATATATATATATATATATATATATATATATATATATATATATATATATATATATATATATATATATATATATATATATATATATATATATATGAATGATAAAAAGGCTTCAAGGAAGAATATTTGGATTTCTTCCTGAAGCCGTTTGAATATTCCACTTCCCTGACCACCCCATCTTTTCATATTTTTTTTTTTACCAATAGGAGTATTTTATTACATAATATGGTACAGAAGATTTAAGAGATGCATTGTTGATATAAAGGATTCATATACAGTACATGTTGTTACGTGTGTATCACCGATTATAAGGCCAAAAACTCTTCCAGCTCCTCAGAGCTGGGGCGTGTGCCCAAAATACAGCAGGCATTACCCCTTTGAACAGCCGCACTGAGCCGCTGGAACAGAAAACTAGCTGCCTGGGAGCCCTAGTTACCCTGATGAGTGTTTTTTCCAGCTCCTTAAGGAATTTAGATGCATTCTTTCCCCATGAGCCAAGGGTCTCTGAGCCTATGGGAACAAACATATAACGATTGGCAAGTTGTCCATATTTTCTAGACTTTTGGGACTCCTTGAAGCTGGCAGCTGCCCCTCCTTCCTCCCTGGTGTATTGGAGATAGGTATCAGCCAAGGTAGATGCACATGTATAGTCCAACACCAGCTGCTTCCCGTGTGTCCAAGCTTGAGAGGTGATTCCATCTGGACGCTTGTGGCTGCCATCAGATCTGCATAGCTGGGGTGGCTCCCTTACTGCTGGGCATCCGGCTGTTATGAGGCTCCTCTTGATAATGTTATTAACCTCATGTCTTGCAATCTTTTCCTCAGATTTATGGCACATAAGACCATGGTACCTGAATCGGTCTGCTGCTTCACTGCCACAAATACCCCTGTGTTCGGCGAGAATAGGGGCGGCAAGTCGAAGGGCAACACCGATGCGGATGGTCTGTGGGCCTAGGCTTGTACCAAGGCTGGAGTTGGGAACAGCCAACAGAAAGTCCCCTGCATGATGGGCTCTCACTGCCAGGAGGCGGGCTCTATCCTTCCTTGACACACTCTGAAGCATTGCTGAGGCTATATTCTCTACTATTGGACCTTCCCAGTGCGATCGTTTGTAGGTGTTGGGGGGAGCAGGTCTGGTTTCAGAGCCCATTAGATTATCCCAGACCATGGCTCAGTCAATGAACTTTTGGTCCTGGACTCCAATCTTGTCCCTAAGATGTTCAGGGAGAATCGCTGCTACAAGCCCTCTGGATGCAATACATAAGGACAAAAAGGCAGGTAGCGCAATTTGTGATGACTTGCGGACACCAATGCCTCCTAGTCTGACTGGAAGTGTAGCTTGGTTCCACTGCCCGTCTTCGAGAGTAAGGTTAAGTACTTTCGTAAAAATCTGCCTCAGGATACTGTCATATTCGTGCAGTATAGGGTTATCATATGAAGGTGCACATCTTAGGAAATATGTCAACCTGGGCAGACTCAAGTACTTTGTGAGAAGGTACAAGGCATCGTGGGTGTCCAGATTGCCTATTCGTTGTTCCATTCTCCTTAACTCTTCCAATTTCTTCCTGAGAATTGTGTTAATGGCATTGCTTCCCAGAGGTGCTCCTAGCAAGACGCTGCTTGTGGGGGCAATGACTGCTGCTCCTGGTAGTTTTGATCTCACTGCATTTATCACTTGTTGACTGACTGAGATGATTTCTCATTTGGATGGATTCAGGATGAGACCCATTTCCTGTCCCCGTGTCATTACCTGTGTAAGATCATGTAGGAGGGACTCCTTTGTACCTGCTAGTGTGCCATCATCTAGGAACCAGACGTTTAGCTCGCTGGTCAGTCTGACTGTGATTTCTCTAACTGCTATACAGAAGAGAAATGGTACAAGAGGATCTCCTTGTTGGACACCCTCCGATGATGTGATTTCATGCTCTCCAAAAAGAAGCGTTGATTCCTTGCTATACCCAGCTGAAAGAAAAGGGAAGAGACCAGGGAAATGTTCTTCTACTGCTGCTAATACCACGTCTCTTTTCAGGAGATTGAATGCATTCTTGAAATCTAATTTTACCACTGCATTGTCCTCAGGCAGGTTGTTGATATACGCCCTTGTTGCATGAACCGCTGCTTCACTTCTTTGAGAGACCCCAAAGCCAGGCTGGTTTGGTTGAAGCATCGTGGCTGCCTGTGCACGAATACTTCGGACAGCAACTTTGGATACGAGGCGGCGTAACGTGTTGCCTACTGCAATTGGGCGAATTCCTCCAACCTTCTTATTAAGTACGCAAAGTGTTGCACCAAAAAAGGTCTAATTTCATCAGGAATCAGACCAGCCAAGGAATTGTTGACGAACCTTGTGATCTCTGAAAGCAGTGTCTCTGCAACTTCCCCAATAACTGGATTAACCATTTCTTTTAAATGCTGTGGCCTTATTCCAGTGTAACCCCCAGCAGAGCCCGATGGGAACGACATTATTGCTTTGTAAATGTCTGAGTCTTCCACAATCAATGGTTCCACAGTGGGGACAGAGGTGTTGAAACTGTTGATGCCACTAGTTTCCCTGACAGGGTGCTTTCCTCTAAGTGCTTCAGCCGTGTCAGCATCCCTGGGAGCAACTGTATCTTCACTGGTAATAATTCTCATTGCCTCCGCCGTGTTGCCCTCTTCAATTTTCTTGCTCACCTGGACTCTAACTTTTTCACTGTCAGTGGAGTGAGTGGGGGTTCTGCCTCTCCCTTTTTTGTGTTGACGGGGAAGGCGAATGAGGTTATCAGCTCTAGGAAAATCTCTTAAGGATTTAATTATCATTGAGGCTAGCCTCTTTCCCCTTCTTTCCGGCACAGCTAAGCAGACATTGCCAAAAAGTAGCAAGTTGTGCCATGCCTTGATGGTTGGTGGAGCATTTAAGATAGTGGAACCATCGTTTACTTTTTTCAGGAGGCCTGTAAGCTTCCCAGCTGCGTATGGACGGGCTGCTTTGGGAATATGTGTGAGTGTCCTGGTACCTGTTGCTTTAATTGCTTCCAAGATATTGTCTGATGAGATGAGATCTGTTGGAGTGGGTTCAGGTGCCTGAGGTGACTCTGGATCATCACTTTCCACAGGAGGACATCCTGAACCAGGGCAACTATCATGTTTGTGGAGGAAACCATTAGAGTTGAGACCACGAAGCTGTAAGCATGACCGACACTTGCCTCTCCTAGTATTGCCAGCCGTGCCATTTCCCTGGCTGCTTGCTTCCTCCTGGTTGGCATCCATCTGCTAGACTAGACAATAGGAGTGGAGTATGACATTCTGGGTGGGTATGGTGCGTGGAAGGTGGTGAACTTGACCGTGGTGGCCTGGTGGAGTTTGAGGGGCTGGGAGGGGAAGGGGAAAACTTTCCCTGGGAATAGAGTGGGGCAGGCGCTGGTATTGAGGTGGGGGAGGCGCAGGTTGTTGAGTGGGGTTATCCCTGGGAGTACAATACACATGGACTTGCACACTATATATTGTTCTCACTGTCTTACAATACACACATTATTTGTTTCACATGTACACTATGAACAATGTGGGTATAGGCACTGCTAAACCAATGTGTTCACTCACCATCTAGATACACACCGCACCTCTTCCACCCATCCCCGTGACGTGGGGGAGGATGCACTGACTGGTCGCTCCCTCGTTAACATTAATTTTATTTATTTATTAATTTGAACATAATACAGTGAAGTACAAAGGAATACAATTATTACAGTGCAACATGCCAAAGCCCCTTGTATGCAGAGTATTATGGGCAGGCTTAAAATTAACTTAAGATTAACTAAGCAATGATATATTCAGTGGTAAAAACATTATTGTAAACAGATAACAATTTAGCACAAATGAGTATTACAAAGACAGGTCATATGGTCATTTACTGTGTTGCTGAGCATTCAGTAGAATGGAGTATTCTGTTAGGTAATGTAATTAAAAAATGAAGTTTGATTGGGTTACAGGTTAGATATTTATGAGATGCAATAATGAGAAACATTTATGAGATACAATTTATGAGATACAATTATTCAGTAGGTATTTAGTTGTGGGTGAGTAAGTGATTTTTGAGAAGAGACTTGAATTTATAAACAGTGTTTCTTTTATATTCACAGGTAATGAATTCCAGATTTTAGGGCCTTTTATGTGCATTGAGTTTTTGCATAGCGTGAGATGGACACGAGGAACATCAAAGAGTGATCTGTGCCTTGTGTTATGATCATGTATTCTGTTGAGGTTGGTAAGGAGACGTTTGAGGGAAGGGCTTATATCAGAGTTAAGTGTTCTATGAATGTAGTAGGTGCAGTAATAAGTATGGATGTTTTGTATAGTGAGTAGGTTTAGAGTTTTGAATATTGGTGGAGTGTGCTGCCTGTAGTGGGAATTTGTTATCATTCTGACTGCAGCCTTTTGTTGGGTAATTAATGGTCTGAGATGGTTTATTGTTGTTGAGCCCCATGCACAAATTCCATAGGCGAGATAGGGGTAAATAAGTGAGTGATATAGGGCCAGGAGGGCTGACTGTGGAACATAGTACCGTATCTTCCATAGTATGCCTACGGTCTTGCAAATTTTTTTGAAAATGTTTTGTATATGTGTTTGAAATTTGAGTCTATTATCAAGGTGGATTCCTAAGAATTTTCCCTCCGTGAATTTTGTTATAGGTGATCCGTTTATTATTGTTTTTCCATAACATATGCCTCTAAATAGTCCATGCATCGACACAATCATTTCTAAGTTAACTGGAAGCATGGTGCATGGTGCTGGAGATAGATGTTTATATAAGAGCTTTTCGAGGTTTGTATGTACGATAATCTTGGCCGGTACTCATACACAGTGTAGGCCTTATTTTCCCCCACCTCCACTGGCAGTCTTCCTCGCTACCACCTCTCACCAACATTCACAAACTGCACAACACTTCCACAATTTACCTTGAAACGGTGTGTATATATATATATATATATATATATATATATATATATATATATATATATATATATATATATATATATATATATATATATATATATATAAACCATACCACGGGCAGGGATAGAACCGGCGATCTGAGAGTTTCAAAACTCCAGACCGTCGCGTTAGCCACTGGACCAGCTAGCCACAATAAGATTCGTCCAACTAGGCCTATTTCTACATCATAGGAAGGTTAGCATAGGCACCACTGTGACCACAAATGCAAGGTTTTACAGACGAATCTCCAGCTAGCGTGGCCGTGACGAACTCTATATGGCCATATGGCTTCAGGTTTTCCCAAACAATTTCCTTATGACTGAACTCGTCCACATCTAGTAACTTTGCCCTGCCCATGTGGACTCTTCTAGCAACCTCAGCTAGTGTATCAACCATTGTTCTGTTACTCTCATTATACTCTTGTCTTGGGACCCCAAGTTTGAAGTGTTCCTCCTATATAGTCCCTTGCTTTCCCTCTGTCCTCTCCTTCCAACTCCTCAAATCTCTACTGGTTTTTGACGAGCAGTGCAACTCTTCCATCTCCGAGCCATTCCCTCTATCTTTCCTCAGGATCTGATATCCAATAGGAAAGATTGTATCTGTTATCATTCCCGTGATCTTGGTTTCTCTGAGTGTTATAATGTCCGCTGATGCCTCCATGATTCATTCGTGCCACTCCTCACACATTCATTATTCCGTCTGCATTTGTGTACAATACCTTCAGCTTCTTTTCCAAAATGGTGGGGGCTGGGTGAGTGGGAGACCTGACAAGGTACTGACTGAGTGGGTTTGGTGGCGGTGTCTATGAGATGTTATGTGATACAGGTAATTGTAATGTAGTCTTGACACACCAGGAAGACGGTGGTCTGAGAGGTGTTACTTTCACTGAGGTGAATGAAAACACATGTGGTGGTAGAGTTAGCACACCGAGAAGACAGTGGTGGCGGAAGTGCTGCCATCTATGAAAAGGATGATGGAGCATTGAGGCCGCAATGCTCTGGCTGCTACAGCAGCCACACCCGCACCAGCCACCCTCAGCGTCTCCTCCAGACCTGAGAATGAAAGTAACTTCAAAATTTTATGACTAAAATATTAAAGAGCATTTCTAATACAATTAATACTTAACAATGCCTTTATGTTCGGTTTAAGTTTTGTAAACATTTATTTATTAACGGGTATGTTATATCTTTAAAAATCTAATTTCACGTGACATATGTGACACGGAGTGAGAACGATGAGTGAGACAGGAAGAACATTGTGGAAAATAATTTCCCAAAATTATGCTGTATATTTTTTATAATGTAAATATACCTGATTAATACATTACTATTGCTCTAAAGTGTATTTTAAAGAAGAGAACCGACAAGGAAGCTCTGCACCTGCGCTGACGAGCATGGGGGAAGTCGCCATTGCTTTTGAATGTGAAGGCACGCTAATGAAATGTGCATAAATTTTCGTCGCTCTAGAGGTTATATTGGGCTTAAAACCTCTCAAATAGGAGCCGAAATTGTTGGAATTTCAGTCCTGCATAACGTGAGAAATCAGGCAACTGGACAGGACTCCGTAATTAGATGGAAATCAGGATATTACCCAAGCTAAGTCATGTCTATATATTTATGTTGAAATTCTGGCCAGTATTTTCTCCATATTTTAGGCAGGGGGTTCTGTACATGACACACAGTAATCTCCAGACTAATTGGTGAGTAGTATTAAGATAAATTCTCCTTCTGTTACATAAATGTGTATATGTAATCATTTATTAATTTCAACATACAGTCCACATATTTACATTAATGTTTACCATAATTCCTGGTAATGTATATTTCATTTGAAATTAATATAGGTCAAGGGTGACTTGTGGATATGACAGTAGTAGGTATCGAAGGGGGACATTTTTTGTGACCTAGGTGTCCTAAAACTCCTACTTGTCTCTGTAACTTTGATAAAAAATAATTATCTTTGTTACCATTTACTGGTATGTATCTTATGAGTTACATCCAGGTAAATTTAATTTTCCACAAACATAATTAACTGGTATGTATCTTATGAGTTACATCCAGGTAAATTTAATTTTCCACAAACATAATTAAGGTGACTTATGTGGATTTGTAAGTTGACCTCCAGGAACGTACTTCACCTTCCACCCTCCCTTCTTCCTCCAATCAACCAGCTCTTTTTTTCCTCATGGAATCTTATTTTCCCCACCATTAACAATGCTTGTTAATGGCTTTCTTTTATTCCTCAATATTTTATATGTAAATTATATTACCTCTAGACTGCAGAACAGAAATTATTTGTATTTGTATGACGAAAATGAGATGGTGGGAGTTACAAGAAAACTATTTATGGGAAGTAAATTATATTAATTAAAATAAACGCTGGATCCACCAATCAGGTGTGACTCTCCGGCTCAGCGAATGTCAAGAGAATATACACTAAGGCAAGTAAGGTTAGATTTGATTAAGTTGGATTTGGTTGCTTTAGGTTGAATAGGGTTCGGTTAGGTTACGTTCGTAGTCATACTTTAACACGGGTTTTTATTTCAATATTTCTCCTGCAGACAAAAATGCCCCAAAATAAGTGTTTCTTTTTCAATTTCCACAAACTTATTAAAGTTGCAGTTTCCATTCTAAATATTCTTGAAACTCAGTGAAAACCCTAAATTCACCATTTTTAAAGAAATTTATTATTATTGGTAGTACTAATTTTATTATTATTATTATTATTATTATTATTATTATTATTATTATTATTATAGATTTACAAAGGGATGCTCTGAAGAGGTTACCTAATTTTTTCCCTCCTACTTTTCGAAGTTATTTTCCTCATAACTTGAGAAAGCTTTATCCAATCAGCTTTGAAATTTTCAAAACTTGTTTACGACAGCAAAGCCCAAATTCTTAGAAAAATTTACATGTTCAAGTTCTCCATGACCGAAATAATGAAATTCATTCCTGCATGCTGGAATAACTTGAGGAACTTTCACCGTCCTAAGAGACGGAGAGACAAACGACCACAAAATGTGCAAAAAATACCCCTGCGGCGGAGGGTGAAATTCTTTTGTGAAAAAGAAGATCTAAGGATTTTGATAAATTAGACACATGTGCAACACTTGAGTATCTTTAATGAGGAAACGTTTCGCCACACAGTGGCTTCATCAGTCCGTACAAAGGAGAATGGTGAAGAACAGGAAGAGTTTAAGGTAATCAGTCCCTCAGCCTTGAGTAGATGTAATCAGTCAATCAATCTTGAAATGATTGATGGACTGATGAATTGTCATAATTATATATTACCATAATAGAGAGAGAATAGAGTTCCGTGGTACAGCTGTCAGCTTGGCTGACTCTGCTCTCAACCTGGCTGAGAGCATTATTATGATGAATTCACTTTTCTCCAGAGACTTTTTCCAATATTGTTACATCACTCATAGTCTAAACGGCCTACGGCCTACACTGTGTAATATCTTACATTTGCCTGCATATGTTCCCTCTTGTAGAGTGTGTCTGTGTGTGTGTGTGTGTGTGTGGGTGTGTGTGTGTGTGTGTGTGTGTGTGTGTGTGTGTGTGTGTGTGTGTGTGTGTGTGTGTGTGTGTGTGTGTGTGAACACTCTACCAATGTCTTTCCATCACCTCACAAAGGTGAACCAATTCTCCCTCAGTATCCTCACTTCTGGCTCCCTACATCAATCTCTCCCCAGGATCCTGTGTCCAGGAAGTCATCCGTTTGTCTACTGGATGTCTTGCCTTCCCCACTTTCTGGAGGTGCCAGGCGACCTTGCTGCATGGGAATAATTTCTTTTCTTACTACGGTCGAGACACACACACACGCAAAACTTACTGGGTAATAGCGTCTGGAGACGCGATTACCCAGCAAAAAGAAGTTTGGAGGTCGCTCCTGCGACGTGGCCAGTACGACTCTGTTGTTAATGTCTCCGATAATGTGTTGTGTGCAACTGTGATATAGTGATATTACCATTTATACCAATATGAGTTAGGGTACAATATATTTCAGTGAGTCATGAAACGTGTGGGACAAGAGGTTTAGAGTGATAAAGAGAAAATTTTCAGGAAATGTCGAATGAAGACGAATTGCTCGCGGAACTTCGTTGTTTCTGAGAAGAAATAATGAGATCATTGAAGAGTGTTGCACCGGAAGATACCAAGAAGTCAATATAAAGGCAAGGAGTGAAAAATGTGAGTGTGAAGGTCTTGTGAATGAAGGAATTGAGCATGAAGGAAGTGTGTGCGATGGAATTTAGTATGGAGGCAGTGAGTATGAAGGTGAGTAAGAAGGCAATGAGAAAAATAGAAGTGAATTTGATCATTGTGAATATGAAAGGGGTGAGAATAAGAAGAATGTAGATATACAGGAAGAGTGAAAGAAATGAATGAGATAACATGGTTAAAATTGAGAAACTTAGAATGGATTAAGAGTGAAATGTGTGAAGCAGTTGGAATAAAGTACAGGAATAGTTTATTTTTTTCATATTGTTTTTAAAAGAAATTTTTTAAAAGTAAGAAAATAAAGAATGCAATGATTATAATGGAATAAGTGTGTTGAACATACCAGGTACAGTGTATGTTAGAATTATGATGAAAGGAGGGATGGAAAAGACTAAATATGCGTAACAAAGAAGAGTGTGAATTGAGAAAGGGAAGGGAATATGCGCATCATGTGTAGACGTTGAAATACGTAAGTATATTGAAGCTTGTGTGCGACTCACGAAATCGTAATGACACGATTGTAAACAAACCATACCACGGGCGAGGATAGAACCCGCGGTCAGAGAGTCATAAAATTCCAAACCGACGCGTTAGACACTGGGCTGGATACAAAAGGATTCATCAAACTAGGTAAATTTACACACCATAGGAAGGTTAGCATAGGCACCACTGTGACCACAATAACCAATAAGGTGATAGAAACTGGTACTTTTGTTGGGTCAGTCTTCTGCACTGGAAAAATCGTTCCAGAGCTTCCTGGCTTTAGGCCCACCTGAGTCACATCCAGTAAAATTGCGCTCCACACCAGTAATGTTTAGTGAAACAAGTTGTGGTCATGTATATAAAGATGTGCAACTCTTCATTCATAGAGAATCTGAAATTCTAACATAATTAAAGATCGTTGAAAATTCAACGTTTTTCCTATGGTTTACTGCCGTATATGTCAAAAATATCTTCTCCGTGTGTATCTGTCCTGCCACTGTTACATCGAAAGTGCATGGTTCCCTATTAGATATTTTAAGATGTTTATGTTCTGTCTGAATTTGTTAATTTTTTAATCGACAAAAGCCTAACCAAGCCCAAAATAACGCATATTGAAAAATTGGTATGATCCATTTTCCTGAAAACCAACCTTCCTTAAGAGACTGCGGGTGTAAAGTAATCGACAATCTCAATTAAAATGTAGACAATAATGAAAAAAGGAGACACTTAGGAAATGGCTTTCAAAATCACAGTCACGGCTCCTCGTAAGGGCGAGGCAGTTGGGTCAGTCACAACTTACCATGAGAACGATGAAAATAGGCCACAGGCACTATCACAATTATGAGAGGGGTAGCTGGGCCACAGACACTATCATAACTATGAGAGAAGTACATGAGCCACAGACACTATCATAACTACGAGAGAGGGACAGCTGGGCCACAGACACTATCATAACTATGAGAGAAGTGCATGAGCCACAGACACTATCATAACTATGAGAGTGGGGTAGCTGGGCCACAGGTACTATCAAACTATGATAGTGGGACAGCTGGGCCACAGACACTATCATAACTATGAAAGAGAAGTACATGAGCCACAGACACTATCATAACTATGAGAGTGGGGTAGCTGGGCCACAGGCACTATCAAACTATAATAGTGGGACAGCTGGGCCACAGACACTATCATAACTATGAGAGAGGGACAGCTGGAGGGACATGCACTATCACGTGTCATTTGGGCGATATTTACGGATTATAACCACCGTCACAATTTGCAATGAGGACAAAGCCACATTAACAGGAACTTACTATGAGGCAGATAGATCTTGGCCAGAGTCACAGTCACAGTCACAGTCAGCAACAACTGGAGTGACTTAAAATCCACTATCATGGTTGACCGCAGAACCTGTCTGTCAAGGAAAGGAAATATAGTAGAAAAATTGTAATCATTAGTAAATGTTTCTTTACAAAAGGCTATATCTTACTGAACAACATAACAATTGTTAATGGCAATATACTTGGTTTAGGTCGAAGACGACGACTTGGTAATCTTCTGGAAATTGCAGCTTTAGATTTATTGTTACATTTAACAATAAAGTATGTCAAATACATAAGGAAGCTCTACGTCAATCTCTCAGTCAAACATCTGCTAAATGCCTTTCTGAGTTATGAGGAATTGTGCTTGTATACTTGTTCATTGGACTTCCAGATAGATCTCATATTAATATTTCGTAGCATTTCCTAACTAGACGTGTAAACATAAATCTTAAAATAATAAAACTTTCAATTTATAAATACTTTGATTAAGAATAACAATGCATATTATCAATTTATATTGAAAACTAACATTTATAAGCTTGGGTTTAAATGACCATAGTTCTTGTACATTATTTTAAATTAATTGCAGTAGAACAGTTATTAATTTATTTGATTTTGAAGTAAAATACTTGTTGAATTACTTTCTACTAAATGCTTATCTAAGTAAATTATTTTAGAGAGAAATTAATTTTTTTTAACGAATTTATATCACCTCCCTATAACTTACACAGTTTTTACATTCTTAGAGAACTGAGTAATATATTAAAGAACTTCTTTCCAAAGATTAATTTTTAATGTATGTTAATTAATCAAACATAAGTACAGTGTTATTATTATTATAACCAAAACTAAGCTTTAAACCCACAAGGATCACACAGCGCTGCAAGTAGTACAGTTAGCATATATTGTTGACTTTTTCTGTGGCTTGGTGGAGCTGCAGTGCTAGATATATGGCCAGCACGAACTTTTTCCTGTCTAAAGCTGCTTCCTGGTAAGTCAGAGAGCACTGTGATGTAACCACTCCTCACCTCAGGGGAGATGAGAGTTCTGACCTGAACACCACAGACTCCATCATTTCGGAAACTTTGTATATAGAGAGAATGCCTCTACTAAGCAATTCCACAATGCCTGTTTAATTTTTAAGGATTAATTTTAACTTTTAAATGTGAGTTTTAAGAGAATCAAATACTTTCGATCGTTATTTTAACAGTATTAAGTTAATTTTTCAACTTAGTTGAAATGTTGAGAGTAATGTAGGTTTAACACACAGCTCGTAGTCGCACACAGAAATACTCAGAAAGACAAGAACACATACGAACATGCACACACACTCAAGAGCTATGACTCGAGCCCTGCAACTACATACAGGTGAGTGTACACACACACACACACACACACACAACATGGAGCAGCAAGAGTGGGAGAGCAAACTAGGCTAGTTTTCTGCGAAAATGGAGATCATGAAAGCAGAGAAGAAGAAACGAGAGTTGCAAGCCGAAGCCACAGAAGCAAGGATAAGGGCCCTAGAATATGAGGTAAATACTCTGAAGCAAGTTACAGGGATATTGCGAAGATGTGACATAGCATCTGAAGCAGGTACATCCCTGCTGAACGAGGCGCCCAATAGAAAGGGAGGAGACATTACTTATGCTAAGGCCCTATCAGACCACCAAGCAGGGCCGAGGAATGAAGGGGAAGAACACTTGGGAGCAAGGATAGTAGTAAGAGAGGGGGAGAGGGAGGTTAGGTCCTATGCGGAGGCACGACCATGCCACCAAGAGCTACAGGAAAAAATAAGGGAAACAATAAACATGTACAACTGGGACCCAGAGACACAAAGCAAAAGACAATGGGAGGAGAGAGAGAGAGAGAGAGATCAGTGTTTATTCATGGGCTTTAGGAGAGCGAGGGGAGAATGCACAATGGAAGACAGCAGAAAAAAAAACAGATTGAAAACATCATCAAAGAAATAGGCGAGGAGGATATGACTGAGATAGTAAATTTTCAGAGAATAGGGGGTACTTGAAGGGGAGAAATCATCCAGTCAAGCTGATTTTCAAGACAGAAATGGTGTGTAACAAGATCCTGCAAGAGAAACCAAAGCTGAAGGATCGTCAACATACAAGAAGGTGTTCCTAGACCGAGTCAGAACAGAACGACAGCAGCTGAGGGAGAGGACACAGAAGCAAAAGGGGCTAGGAAGAGAGACAAGGACAGAATCAGCAGAGGACAACCAGAGCAGGGCAGAGCAACAAGTGCACATACAGAACCATCCTTAGAATCCCACAATTGAACATGCTATCATGACACAAACCACAATCCATACTTACAGCCCCCACCCCATATTACACCGTAGAATCCCACAGCACACCGCCAGGTCCCACACCCTCACATGCCCCCAAAACACAGTGTTGGAGAGGAAACTGATGGTATGGTACACCAGCGCTGATGGAATAATGAATGAGTGGGAGGAATGGCATGAAAGAGTCAAAGAGGCATCACAGGACATCATAGCTATCACAGAAACCAAGCTCACAGGAATGATAACAGATGCGATCTTTCCAACAGGATATCAGATCCTGAGGAAAGACAGAGGGAATAGAGGGGGTGGAGGACTGGCACTGCTCATCAAAAACTGATAAGCAAGAGACTACATAATATGAACTCTTAGGTCTGGAGGTCCCAAGGTGATAATTACAGTGATGTATTAACCCACCACAGAACAGTTGGAGGCCAAGGCAAGAATGATGAGAGTAATATAGCGATGGTTGAAACGATAGCTGAGGTGGCCAGAAGGGCTCATGCAAGTAGGGCAAAGCTACTGATCATGGGTGACTTCAACCACAAGGGAATTGACTGGGAGAACCTGGAGCCATATTGGGACCCAGAAATATGGAGGGCCAAGATGATGGAGGTGGTACTGGAAAACCTTATGTACCAACACATAAGGGACAGTACCAGAGAGAGAGAGAGAGAGAGAGAGAAGAGGATGAACCCACAACACTAGACCCAGTATTCACCTTGAGTAGTGCAAACATTGAGGACATCACATATGAGAGACCCCTCGCAACCATTGACCATGTGATTCTGAGCTTTGAATACATAGTAGAGTTACAAGTGGAGAAGGAAGTAGGAAGGGCAGGACAAATGAAGCCAAACTATAAGAAAGGGGACTGTACTGACGTGAAGAATTTCCTACACGGGGTTCAATGGGACAGAGAACTGGCAGAGAAATCAGCAAACGAGATGATGGGATATGTGACATCAATATGCAAGGAAGTTGAGGAAAGGTTTGTACCCAAGGGTAACAGAAACGAGAAAGCTAGGATGAGACCTGTGTTCACCCAAAGGTGTAAAGAGGCCAAAACCAAATGTGCTAGAGTGAAAAAAGTATAGAAGGCAAAGGACCCAGGAGAATAAGGAGAGAAGTCGTAAAGTCAGAAATGAATAGACATAGCAGCGAAAGCCAAATCTGACCCGAAGCTGTTGTACAGTCACATCAGGAGGAAAACAACAGCCAAGGACTAGGTAATCAGGCTGAGGAAGGAAGAAGGAGATATCACAAAAAACGACTGCAAAGTATGTAAGGAACTCAACATGAGATTCAAAGAAGTATTCACAGAGGAGACAGAATGGTTTCCAGAAAGACGGAGAAGTGGGGTGCACCTTCAAGTGTTGGAGACAATACATACAACCGAGGAAGAAGTGAAGAGGCTGCTGAGTGAGATAGATACCTCAAAGGTGATGGGGCTGGATAACATCTCTCCATGGGTCCTGAGAGAGGGAGCAGAGGCACTATGTGTACCCCTAACAACAATATTCAACACATCTATCAAAACAGGGTGACTACTTGAGGTATGGAAGACAGCAAATGTAGTCCAATTTTTAGAAAAGGAGACAGACACGAAGCATTAAACTACAGACAAGTGTCACTGGCATGTATAGTATGCAAAGCCATGGAGAAGATTATCAGGAGAAGAGTGGTGGAATACCTAGGAAGGAATGATCTTATCAAGAACAGCCAGCATGGTTTTAGGGACAGGAAATCCTGTCACAAACCTATTGGAGTTCTGTGACAGGGTGACAGCAGTAAGACAAGATAGAGAGGGATGGGTAAATTGCATTTTCTTGAACTGTAAGAAGGCGTTTGACATAGTTCCACACAAGAAATTTGTGCATAAGCTGGAGGACTAGGAAGGGATAACAGGGAAAGCACTACAATGGATCAGGGAATACTTGTCAGGAAGACAACAGCGAGCCATACTACGTGGCGAGGTGTCAGAGTGAGCGCCTGTGACGAGTGGGGTTCCACAGGGGTCAGTCCTAGGATCGGTGCTGTTTCTGGAATTTGTGAATGACATGACGGAAGGAATAGACTCCGAAGTGTCCCTGTTTGCAGATGATGAGAAGTTGATGAGAAAAATCCAGTCAGACGAGGGCCAGGGATCTGGACAGGCTGCAGGCCTGGTCCAGCAACTGGCTCCTGGAGTTCAACCCCACCAGTGCAAAGTCATGAAGATTGAGGAAGGGCAAAGATGACCACAGACGGAGTACAGTCTAGGGGGGCCAGAAACTACAATCCTCACTCATGGAAAAAGATCTTGGGGTGAGTATAACACCAGGCACATCTCCTGAGGTGCACATCAACCAAATAACTGCTGCAGTATACGGGTACCTAGCAAACCTAAAAACAGCATTCTGACACCTTAATAAGGAGTCATTCAGGACCCTGTACACTGTGTACGTTAGGCCCATGTTGGAGTATGCAGCACCAGTTTGGAACCTGTACCAAGCCAAGCACGTAAAGAAACTAGAGAAAGTGCAATGGTTTGCAACAAGACTGGTCCCGGAGCTAAGTGGTATGCCCTAAGAGGAGAGGTTAAAAGAAATAGACCTGACGACAATGGAGGACAGGGAAATAGGGGGCACATGATAACGACTGAGAGGAATCAACAAGGTGGACAGAGACAGAATATTCCAGAGATGGGACACAGCAAGAAGGGGTCACAGTTGGAATTTGAAGACTCAGATGAATCACAGGGATGTTAGGAAGTATTTATTCAGCCACAGAGTAGTCAGGAAATGAAATAGTTTGGGATGCGATGTAGTGGAGGCAGGATCTATAGATAACTTTAAGAAAAGGCACGATAAAGTTCATGGAGCAGGAAGAGTGACCCAGTAGCAGCCAATGAAGAGGCGGGTCCTGGAGCTGTGACTCGACCCCTGCAACCACAACTACGTGAGTATACACACACACACACACACACACACACACACACACACACACACAGGGCCAGGAACTAGGACTCGACCCCTACAACCTCAACTAGGTGAGTACACACACACAGGAACAAGCGGTCAGGCACTTGTAAAAGCTGTAGTACACACACACACACACAATTTCACACCTTCCTGTAAACTGACCTGACAATCTTCCCTCCCTCTAACATTCCACTATCCCCCCCTCTTTCTCTCTCTCTCTATCTCTCTACCTATCTCTCTCACTACCTATCTCTCTGCCTGTCTCTCTACCTATCTCCCCTCTCCCATCTCTCCCCCTCTAACATCTCTCCCCCTCTCATTATCTCTCCCCTCTCCCATTTCCCATCTCTCTCTCTCCCCTCCTCCCCTCTCTCTCCCTTCTCTCTCTCTTCCCTCTCTCCCTCTCCCCCTCTCTCCCCCTTCTCCCCTGTCTCTCCCCCTCCCTCTCCCCTCTCTTTGCTCTCTCTCTGTCTGTCTGTCTGTCTGTCTCTCTCTCTCTCTCTCTCTCTCTCTCTCTCTCTCTCTCTCCTTTTCCCTTCTCACTCTCTCCCCTCTCTTTCCTACCTTTCCCTTCTCCCTCTCTTTCCCTCTCTCTCTCTCTCTCCCTCGCTCTCTCCCCTCTTTTCCCTTCTCACTCTCCCCTTCTCTCTCACCTTCTACCTTTCCGTTCTCTCTCTCTCTCTCTCTCTCTCTCTCTCTCTCTCTCTCTCTCCCTCCCTCACTCTTTTCCCTTTCAAAAAAAAGAAAAAAGGGAAAAAAGAAGGAAAAAAAAGAAAAAATGGTGGAGACTCGAAGGAACAAGGGATCAGAGGAGAATGGTTCTGGTAGGGAGGAGTGGATGGAGGAGCAGTGGAAAAGGACGGAAGAGTGGGAGAGAAAATTAGGAGAGCTTTCCGAAAAAATGGAGACAGAGGTTTCTGTGAAATTGGAAATGGTTGGAGAAGGAGAAGAAGAATTGGGAGGCACAAGTCGAAACTGCAGTAGCCAGGATAAGGGTCCTAGAAGATGAGATAAACAGGCTGAAGCGAGTTACAGGGGCATTGACCAGAGAAGACACAGCATAGGAAGCTGAGAGGCCAAACAGGAAGGAGATATGAATTATGGCCTGTACTTAGCTCCAGTGCAGTGGTGACCTGTACTTAGCTCCAGTCCAGACCTGTAATTAGCTCAGTGAGGACGTGTCGAGTGTGCTCAGTGAGGACGTGTCGAGTGTGCTCTCTACGGACTGAACCAAGATGCCCTCCATCGAGCAACTTTACCAGCAGCTTAAGGAAGAATTGAGGATGGCAAATATAGAGATTCGGCGATTGACCGAGGAAAACAAGCGGATTCGTAGTAGTACTCCTGTTTTAAGTCCTCAGGTCAAGAAGGGAACCTGGACAGTGGCTGGACAGCATGGAGCGAAGTTGACCTCAATTGTAGGCAAATTGCTAGAGTCAATTATAGCTGAGATTATAAGAAGCCATCTGGATAAGCATAATCTGATTAATGATACTCAGCATGGATTCACAAGAGGCCGGTCTTGTCTAATTAATTTATTAACTTTCTTCAGTAAAGCTTTTGAGGCTGTTGACCACGATAAAGAATTTGATATTATTTACTTAGATTTTAGTAAGGCTTTTGATAGAGTTCCACACCAAAGACTGTTAAAGAAAGTGGCAGCTCATGGCATTCAGGGAAAAGTGCTCTCATGGATCGAGTCATGGCTCACAGACAGGAAGCAGTGTCCATAAATGGGGTTAAATCCGAGTGGGGATCTGTAACAAGTGGCGTTCCACAGAGATCAGTCTTGGGCCCGTTGTTGTTTATATATATCAATGAGCTTTATGAGGGAATTACTAGTGAAATGAGCAAATTCGCCAATGACACAAAGTTAGGTAAGATAATTGATTCAAACGTAGATATCACGGAACTTCAGGAAGATTTAGACAAACTCAATACCTGGTCAGAAATGTGGCAGATGCAGCTCAATGTAGATAAATGCAAGGTTCTGAAGCTCGGGAGTGTCCACAACCCTAGCACTTATAAGTTAAATAATGTAGAACTTAACCATACAGATTGCAAGAAGGACTTGGGGGTTATGGTGAGCAGCAACCTTAAACCAAGACAGCAATGCGTACAACACCGTAATTCACGCAACCACTTGATAAACTACAGAAACTCAAGACTCATCGCCACAGAAGACAACACTCAATACCGAAGAATCCTGGAATCATCACTTATTTCTATATCCGACAACTTCAACCAGAATAGTGGCTTCTATAACATAGCTGAACCACTTGCCAAGAAACTTCTTCATCGCTATCCCACATAAGAACACTGTAGAAGGTCTGCTCACTAACTTATCCAATCTCCTTTCCAAGCTACCCAAGTTTTTAGACTCTATAACCCCACTCGGTACATCATCAGAGGCAGCTTTCTTCACCTGACCTCAGCCGGACTATAAATACTCGCGTTCCTTCCACCCCAGGTAGTTCTGTTTGTGACTTGAAAAAGCCCACTGTGTGGGCGAAACGTAGTCAATAAAGGATCACATTATACTGCATTTGTGTTTATATTGCCATTGTGTCGGTATTTTATACCATTTATTTCCACAGCAATGCCTAAGCGTACGTTATAAGGCAAACAAATTACTGAGATTTATATCAAGAAGTGTAAGCAATAGAAGTCCAGAGGTCATATTGCAGCTTTATACATCATTAGTAAGGCCTCACCCAGATTATGCAGCTCAGTTCTGGTCTCCATATTACAGAATGGACATAAATTCGTTAGAAAACGTTCAGCGTAGAATGACTAAATTAATACATAGCATTAGAAATCTTCCCTATGAAGAGAGATTGAAGACCCTTAAATTACATTCACTTGTTAGACGAAGAATGAGGGGAGACATGATCGATGTGTATAAGTGGAAGATGGGTATTAATAAAGGGGACATTAATAAGGCCTTGAGGATATCTCTCCAAGAGAGAACCCACAGTAATGGATTTAAATTAGACAAGTTCAGATTTAGAAAGGACATAGGACATTATTGGTTTGGAAATAGGGTAGTTGAGTGGAACAGTCTACCTAGTTGGGTTATTGAGGCTAAAACCTTGGGTAGTTTCAAATTTAGGTTGGATTAATTCATGAATGAAACGGGTTGGATTTGAGTGGGGCTTTCATATGGGTGGATAGAGTTATCAGAGCTTATTTCTTGGGTAGTTTTGAAAATTTCGTTGAGTAAATGTTTTGTTAGTGGGACTGATTGTAAAGGACCTGCCTAGTATGGGCCAACAGGTCTGCTGCAGTGTTCCTCCTTTCTTATGTTCTTATGTCATATCAGCCTGCCAAGAAGGGCCAAGGAGTGAAAGGGGAGAGGAGCTGGGTGCAGATGGAAAGGGTGATAGATCAAATGAAGAGGCACAACCATGCTACCACTGGAAAAATCAAGGGAGAAAATGACCATGTACAGACAGGAACCAGAGTCACAGAGGGAGAGGGAATGGGAGGAGGAAAGGCCAAAATCAGTGTTTATCCATGGGCTTCAGGAGAGAGAGGAAAGGACACACACTGAAGGACGGCAGGCAGAAAGAAGGGAGATCGAGAACATCATCACAGAAATAGGTGAAGAAGACATGGACGAGACTGTAAATTTTCAGAGAATAGGGGGGAACTTGAAAAGAAGACAACGACCGATCAAGCCGATTCTCAGGACAGAAACAGTGCGAAACAGGATCCTCCAAGAGAAACCACGGTTGAAGTACTCGGCAGAGTACAAGAGGGCGTTTCTAGACAAACAGAACACAAACAGAACTACAGCAGCTGAGGGAGAGGACAAAAAAGAGAAAGGAGCTAGGAGAGGAGACAAGGACGGAACCAGCAGAGGTCAGTCAGAGCAGGACAGAGCAGCTAGGGCAAGTACACACAGAACCATCCTCAGAACCCCACAACCTATCACACCATCCCAACACAAACTACAATCCATACTCACATCTTCCACCCAACACCCAGCTATAGAATCCCACAGTATGCTACCAGGTCTCCCACCCTCACAGCTCCCCGAAACCACAGTGTTGGAGAGGAAACTGAATGTATGGTACACAAATGCAGAGGGAATAACAAATAAGTGGGAGAAGTGGCACCAAAGAGTCAAACAGGCATCACCGGACATCACAGCCCTCACAGAAATCAAGCTTGAGAGATAGGGGGGGACATGATAACGACACACAAAATACTGAGAGGAATTGACAAGGTGGACAAAGACAGGATGTTCCAGAGATTTGGACACAGCAACAAGGGGACACTGTTGGAAGTTGAAGACACAGATGAAACACAGGGGTGTCACATCTCTGGCTCCTCTCTTAATCCAGTATTGAGTGATCTGGCTAAAGGTATAGTCACTTGTGAACCCCTCGGCTACGTTGGATCATCTGACCACAAGGCTGTTTTTACGACACTTAAGATCCCAGCGGAACGAGGTGAGGAGTCCATACGCACAACCTGGCTATGGGAAAGAGGTAATTGGCCAGCCCTTCGCTCTGAGCTCGCCACCACCGACTGGAATGCTATTCTTCAAGGGGATGTTGACAATCAAATGATTGATTGATGTTGGTTTGCCGGTACTTCCGGCCCGGGCATTCTCCAGATGGCGACCCGGCAGTGCCCCCCTGGGTGGGGGGGGAGTCTGTCGAGTGAATGCCTTCACTAGACACATCCTTAATCTACAACAAGAACACATTCCTCACAGGCAATATGTGATGAAGCCTTGGTTTGGCTTTCGTTGTAGAGAGGCTGCTACTGCTAAGTACAAGGCATGGCGAAAGTATAAGAGACATCCTACCACCTATGACAAGAGCTTGCACAGGCAAGCGTGTAGGCATTTGGGTGACGTTCAAAAATGGGCCATCGCTAAATTGGAGGAGGACACTAAAAGAAAGCTAGCATCAAGTAGAGTAGGCTCCAAAACCTGGTGGTCCCTGGTCAAGGACAGACAAAGTTATCTACCTGATGAACTCATTCCACCTTTAAATCGACAGGATGGGACCACCTCTACTAGTAGTCAAGAGAAAGCGGACCTCTTTGCTGAACACTTTGCTACCAAAATGCAGGTTCCTGATCCGGCAAGGGACCCTCCTTGGCTAGCTGCAAGAACTGTGTCAAAACTGTCAGTGGGGACAATAAGGCAGGAGGAGGTGTATTTCCTTCTTAAATCGCTTGACCAAGAAAAGGCTATGGACCCAGAAAAGTTGAGCCCAAGATTGCTGAGAAGATGTGCAGACCAGCTAGCAGCACCTCTAACTCGCATCTTTCAGCAATGACTAGTAAAGTGTAAATGGCCTTCTCTGTGGAAAGAGGCAAATGTAGTCCCTGTTCACAAAAATAAGAGCAGAGCAGAAATCAGCAACTACAGACCAGTGTCACTCCTGCCAATCACTGGCAAAATCCTGGAGACAATAATCTTATGACAAATGACAGAGATTTTTGACTACCACTCACTACTTTGTGACCGTCAATATGGCTTCAGGAAAGGTTACTCTGCTGCTGATCTGTTGTTAAACCTCTCCACTAAGTGGCACCAGTCACTGGATGAATCCAAAGTAAGCTGTGTGGTAACACTGGACATCGCTGGTGCTCTCGACCGGGTGTGGCACCAGGGCCTCTTAGCAAAACTGCAAGCTCTGGGAATTGCAGGCTCTACGCTATGTCTCCTCAGTGATTACCTTCGTGGTAGATCTCTAAGGGTAGTTCTCAATGGAACGGAATCAGCAAGACATCCTACTTGGGCAAGTGTTCCACAAGGAAACGTGCTGGGATCATTGTTATGGAATGTCTACTTCAATGACTTTCATCATCTCATTCCAGAATCCCATGCATATGCAGACGACTGTACACTGACATTTACTTATCCAAGAGAAGAAATGCCAGCTGCTCTAAGCTACATCAATCACCAGCTTAGAGCTATATCAGCTTGGGGAAATAGACAGCAAGTAACATTTGCACCTGAGAAAACACAGATGACGATGGTCTCTAGGTACCGTGACAGTAATGCCTATGCAGTAGTCAGGAAGAATGGGAGGGTGTTGGTACCTGGGGAAGAAGTGGATATCCTTGGGGTGAAATTTGACTCTAAACTGACCATGAAGAACCACGATGTAAATCTTGCAAACAAGGTAGCCAGGAAGCTTACAGCACTTCGCCGTATCTCTCATCTGCTTGACAGTAGGGGTTGCAAGATTCTGTATGAGGCACAAGTGCGCTCTCACCTTGAGTATGCTCCACTTTCTTGGTTTGCCTGCCCCCCCCCTCTCATCTGCGAATGCTTGACAGAGTAGAGAACAGAGCAAGACGTCTCATCTCTCGCCTGGACTAATCCTGGATAGATCTGTCATTTCAGCAGAGCCTTCAACACAGGAGGGATGTGGGTTTCCTTACTGTTATGTACAAGGCCAATATTGTCAAAGTACCACACTTGGATCCACTTCGAGGACAGCGTGAAACAAGCTTTTATGCCACAAGACGGGCAGAAAGCAGCAACTTCACTCTGGCTGTACCCTTCTCCAGAACATCAATCCATCTGAGATCATATATACCCAGGATGACTCGAGTATGGAACACATTCGTACAGCATAACGATGTCAGCGAGATAGTCAGTTGATCAAATGAAAATGCTGTCCCACAGATGGCTCCAACTTCATCCTGTTCCCTACTTGTATGTCTCGTAACAATAAAAATGCTTTCAAATGAGCTGATGTAGGTAACAGCTCTTAGCTTGCCAATAAAATTAGGTATCCTTAACCTGTAAATAGCTTGTCAATAAAACTAGGGATCCTTAACCTGACCTTGTCAAACCCTGTGCAAAAAAAAGAAAGAGAGAAAGAGAGATTAAATATAAAGGCTCTGATTTAGGTCACTTTGACCTAAATCAGCCACAACGAAAGAAGGAAGGGAAAACGTAACGTTAAAGGAGGAGACTAGGCAAGCTTGAGGCAATTCCTGAATGGAGTGCAGTGACAAAGGGAACTAGATGAATAAACATCGAATGAAAGAATGGAGCATCTAGCTGGAAAGAGGAATGGGCTGACTGGATGCTTTTTGGAATGTAAAAAAGCGTCCATCACAGTACCACACGAGACTGGGACAAAAACTAGAGAAGCTGGCAGGAATAAGTGGAAAGGCTTTACAGTGGATTAATTACTAAAAAAAAAGGAGAACGAATTGTTGTTCGAGAAGAGGTGTCAAAAAATGGCAGGTGTAACGAATGGGGTTCTACAAGGGCCAGCCCTGAAACAAGAACTCTTTCTTATATACACGTTTGATATGATAGAAGAAATCGACTCAGAGGTAACCCTGTGCGTCTATCACAAGAAACTAATGAAGAGAATACAACCATTAGCCTACCATGGCTACAAATGGATTTGGACAAGCAGCAGGATTGGACTGATAAGTAGCTATTAGAATTTAGCCCTGGCAAATTCAAAATTATGACACGCTAGGAGAGTAAAGACCGGAAACAGAATACAGGCATTGGGACAAAGGTTACGAATATTCCTCAAGGAGAAGGACTTCGGGGTAACCATAACTCCAACCACATTGCCTGAGATTTTCATTAACTGAATTACTTATGCAGCAAACAAATTTCTGGCAAATCTAGGGTTAGCTATAAAAAAAAAAAACAACTCAACGAGATGTTATTTGTGATAATATACCGAATACATAATGCTCATCTTGGAGAATACAGCACAAGTATGGAACCCACATCTGATAATGTATGCTAATATGCTGTAAAAAGGGCAGGAGTCTGCAGTCATATTTGTTCTGGAACCTTATGCGCTACTGAAAGAAAAGAAGATAAACTTGGTATCATTAGAGGACAGAAAGACACAAGATAACGAAGTACAGAATACGAGAATAAATGAACTAGCGAAGAGATAGACTCTGTGAGAGGCGCAAATCAGGCACACGAGGGTAAAACTAGATATTAAAACTAAGATAGGTTAGTAAATGCTTCTTTATCCTCAGTGTGGTCAGGAAGTGGAATGACCAAGACAGTGCAATTTTAAGACTAGTTATGATAAAGATTACGCAGACCAAGAAAGAAATAAGAGACTCAGTGGCAGCCAGCAGAGAGATTGGACTAAGAGCTGAGACTGATCCCTTCGCCCATATATAGATGAGTACACACTCAGTGCACACATATTCGTAAAAACTGCATGTATATACTATATATATAATATATATATATATATATATATATATATATATATATATATATAAATTTGGATTATGCAAAGTAAAATCACTGAATTTCCTGTGTAAAATTTGTCTAACATAGCAGTGACGTCTGATGGCTGTACCAGAGTTAACCTGAAACTTCATCTCATTAACAACTAAACTTATTTCTGCCTTTCTTTTAGTCTTTGTTTGTTCTTTCACTAGTAAACCTGTCCCTGCCTCGTTCTTTTAAACCCTACAACTCTGACCTGTCTTTCTCCTTCACTTCACCTCATGTTACTTTCTGCCTTCACGTCTACTCGTGTTTTACTTCTCCCCGAAATTAAAACTTAAGATAGTTTGGCCGGAGATCAGAATCTCTGAGAAGGGAAGTAATGTAATTCTGGGTGAAGTGTATATCACACGAGTCTTTGGTAAATATGCTCTTTAAGAGGATGTGGTTTCCATTAAATTTAATTGTTGTTTTTCTTTGTAAAAGCGTTATGATCACACGTGTATGTTCACCCTCCAACTGTGTGTGAGGGGTTATAAATATGTACCTGTACGCGGGTGCATGAGGCATGTTTCAGTCCCATCCCCGCATCTTCGTTGACTGCTGCTGGGTTCTTTCTCCTGACTTCGAGAGTTCTAAAGATTTGCATGACTCCTTCCTCTACCACTCCACGGTCCTGGCTGAAGAAATTCTTCAACATCCCTGTAATACATCTGCGTTTTCAGATTCCAGCTGCGCCTGTGTTGCTGTTTATCATCTTTCAATCTGTCCACATCTACCTTATCAATTTCTTTCAGTATTTGCTTCTTCATTATCATATTACATCGACTCCTTTTGTTCTCTAATGTTATCAGGCTTAGATTTCTTAGAGTCTTCTTATAACATACTGCTGATATGAGCCTCATGACGAACTCTTTATTTTCACTACATTTTTGACATGCTTATTGAGGTGAAGGTTCTATACTGGTGCTGTATATTACTATGTACGAGCTTGACATATGTCATAGTGTCCTAAATTCCAAGGAACTGGATTTATCCTTCCCTTATTTGGAAATAATGTAATTATTTCCCATTCCACTGAAGATGTATGATCCCTACTGGTTTAGCGCTTTACCGTGGTTAAAATAAAACAATTATAAAGGTATCAGTCTTCAATGACAGACTCATCTTATGTCGGAGTCATTGCAATAACTGAAGAATGTCTCTTGCAGCCGTCTTTAAACTTTTGATATTGCACTGAGACTGTCTCCCTCATTAAAAGCTTCGCCTTGAATTTAGGTTGTGTGAATTTTAATGTGCTACTTTTATTAATCTATGTAATTACTGTAAAATAACTTGATCAAAAATAAATCACAGAGTCTGAATATTTTGGGTTATCTAGTTAAAGCTACATAATGTACATTTAAGTGCACATTACATTTGCGTGTCCTTGAGATCAAAGTAAAAATAAGTCTGCGTCATGTATCCAAAGTTTTAATAAAACTTAATTATACATATATTTATACTTAAAAAATATTAACGCTGAAAAATCCTAAAGAAAAGTTCAGGTTGATTTTAATTTGTGTTGGTCCAAATTAGTCTTTTCTTATGGAAGAAACTGAGGGAAAATATATTGTGTTTTTATGCAATAATTTCTAAGTGACTTAACCATTTGGCTTCATCCTTCAGTGTCGAAGCTTAGTAATGTAAATTCTACGCAGCTTCAAGCTTAATGTGCTGGAGTATTTTAGGATATTGGTCTCCCTGAGATAACAAGAGGAAGCCTCTTCAGTTTGGCTTCGAGGTTTGTGTTTCTTAGTAGGAGGCTTGAATTGATTTTGGGCTACGTATGTCCCAGGTTCCTATTTCTATTGAAAAAAATTGGGATGTTAGTGTCATTGCTAATATTTAACTGAATTAAAATTTTCTGTTGCACTCTTCACCAATCATTTAACGTGTACTTATGTACAGGCGCAATACGGGGATATCCTTCTAGGATCGCGGAATGACCAAAATACGACAAGTATGAAGTGTCTTCGGTGCTTGAGTGTCAAAAACGTAGAACCACTGCAGTTTTTCAATGAAGAGGGATAACGCCTGTAGATCAAATATGATCGAAACAGTGTAAGAGGAAAACGTATGCATTAGGGTGAATGTGTTGAAGCATATTGAACATTGGTGAAAACAGGCACACGGGAAGTATCATTGTGTGAGGAGAGTGAAGGGAACGTTGTAAGGTTACACAGTCCATAACATTAAATCTAGTCCTAAACTTCCACTCGGAGGAGGATAAATGTAGCCCTTGAGATACACGCAAGAGATAAGCTCAGACTGCTTTGGCAACGCTGACATATTTTGCAACGTTCTCGTTAAAAAATTACGGAAGACCTGGGACAGGGTCTAGAGAGTACGCAGGGGACAGGGTCTAGAGAGTATGCAGGGGACAGGGTCTAGAGAGTACGCAGGGGACAGGGTCTAGAGAGTATGCAGGGGACAGGGTCTAGAGAGTACGCAGGGGACAGGGTCTAGAGAGTACGCAGGGGACAGGGTCTAGAGAGTACGCAGGGGACAGGGTCTAGAGAGTACGCACGGGACAGGATCTAGAGAGTACGCAGGGGACAGGGTCTAGAGAGTACGCACGGGACAGGATCTAGAGAGTACGCAGGGGACAGGGTCTAGAGAGTACGCAGGGGACAGGGTCTAGAGAGTACGCAGGGGACAGGGTCTAGAGAGTACGCAGGGGACAGGGTCTAGAGAGTACGCACGGGACAGGGTCTAGAGTATGCAGGGGACAGGGTCTAGAGAGTACGCAGGGGACAGGGTCTAGAGAGTACGCACGGGACAGGATCTAGAGAGTACGCAGGGGACAGGGTCTAGAGAGTACGCAGGGGACAGGGTCTAGAGAGTACGCAGGGGACAGGATCTAGAGTATGCAGGGGACAGGGTCTAGAGAGTACGCACGGGACAGGGTCTAAAGAGTATGCAGGAGGCAGGATCTAGAGAGTATGCACTGGACAGGGTCTAGAGAGTATGCACTGGACAGGGTCTAGAGAGTACGCACGGGACAGGGTCTAAAGAGTACGCAGGAGGCAGGGTCTAGAGAGTATGCACTGGACAGGGTCTAGAGAGTATGCAGCGAACAGAGTCTAGAGAGTACGCAGCGAACAGAGTCTAGAGAGTACGCAGCGAACAGTCTAGAGAGTACGCAGCGAACAAAGTCTAGAGAGCACACACGGGACAGGGTCTGGAGAGGACGCACGGGACAGGGTCTAGAGAGTACACACGGGACAGGGTCTAGTGAGTACTCACAAGCCAACTTTCATTTATTTTCATTCTGCGAGCATTGGTAGTTACAGTGGATACATAAGCTTGTGAAAAAGCTTGTAAACATCTATCCTCATAAAACGACTAGCATGTGCTCTGAATTGTCTGCAGTCCAAACCATACCCCCGGCCGGGGGTATGGTTTGTTTGCAATCGTGTCATTACGATTTCTTGAGTCTTGTCTGCAGTCTTGGAAACGGTCTTTAGTACTTTTGGAAAAATATAGACCCTGAGCTGCACGTCTTTAACCTTCTGCACTAACGCATTTGGAAGGCCAACACATTATTTTTATGTTTTCCTACGGTATAAGAGATTGAGTAATACCTCATGTGTAAAGGAGGAGTCAAGGAAAGCGCCAGGAAAAGATTTATGACGTGAATAAATTCCACAATCTGAACATTCATTTTGTTACCAGGAACGAACGATAAAAAGATGGGAAGTCAGAACAAGAAACTGAGAGATTCGAGCAATGATCACTATCATGGATATTTGTCATAGTCATTTCACATCGAATTCTATGAAAGAGAAAAAGATAAAGTTGTACAGGAGAGATACGGGGGAGGGGATGTAGGAACACTAGCACGACCCTCTGCTGACCTAATGGTCAGTAGTAGCGTGGGATGAAGCCAGAGATTGATAAATAAGACACATGTGCAAGTGCAACACATGGGTATGTTTAGTTCCTAGTTGTTTTGTCTGTGCAACAGGCTTCTTCAGTTGATCAGGCCCTGTTCCACCTAGAGGCCTGATCATGTACCGAACCGCCGGGGCGTTGAAACCCGGAACACCTTCCTGGTGTGCAACAAGCTTCTTCAGTTACATACAGAGGTAATTTTATTACCTGAATCATTAAAATCAACCCTCAATTTGACGCAAGAAGACTGCTGCGCAGGAGACAAGTTTCGGAGATAAATATGTTGCATATTAGCTTATTCCAACTTGACGAAAAATATACAAAAAAAAATAATTTTTTTACCTGTTCAAAGTTTCACCTAATACTTTTTTTCATGTACATAGTAGATATGAGACAATGGTTGATATAGACCCGGGAGTCAGGTCACATGTGGGGTGTCATCGGCATACCACGATGGTATAATTAGTAAAAAAGATCTGAAGCGCGAACATTAAACGGGGACCCACCGTGTTCGGTAGATTATATCACTGCTATCTGTTTTTAAAGAGGATTGATTGAGAAAGTTGTGAAGGGTAAGAATCTGATTCATTCACGATTTTCTGTTTTCATGGGAGGTCCAGCTGACGTTCCCGGATTAAGTTGAGGTTTGTCAAAGTCCATTTCGGACATTATCTCTTCGGTAAATACCGACATGACCTTATTGTTCGTTATCAGGACCAGAGAGGGGAGAAAGACTGGCAGTTACCAATATAGGATGTGGTTGTTAGATGGTAGTTGTCTGCTGAAATGGAGGAGTCTGTGTGGGCACAGCTATAACAATAGTAAAAGTATATAGAGGTACACGTATTTTTGCAACTGTCACAGATGGAAGAAGGGGTCACTGGTGGAGATAGACTGTTAGAAAAGGGAAAGTGAGAAGAGACAATAGATTTGCAGGGAATTTTGAAGTAAGCTGAGACTGCTGTGGAAATGTCGAAGAAACAGCTGAGACTGCTGTGGAAATGTCGAAGGAACAGCTGAAACTGCTGTGGAAATGTCGAAGGAACAGCTGAGACTGCTGTGGAAATGTCGAAGGAACAGCTGAAGAAGACTGTGTAGGTTGAAAGGTAGTGAGGGTGACAGAGGGCACAGAAATAGGAACATAAGAGATGGAGACTTCTTTAGGGTACAATGGTGTGTATGTGTTAAATGTATCTACTAGGCGCTGAGAATGTTGGAAAACTCTGGAGAAGTATATCTGTGCTATTTTTCTCTTGGAGACGTAGCTGGAAAACTGACTTATTGTATGAGACTCAATGTTTCCTTAAAAAAAAAAGAATAATTGTTTTTCAAGAAAAAAAAGAACACCAACAGGAATAAGCGGAGTGTTCGTCGCGGCAGTAATGACAAGTAAGAAGTTGGATGTTGGATAGTTTTTTATCCGATTCTAAGTAGACTGGACAGTCCGCCTGTTATTTGCAATATTTTGGTGTATAGCCAGAGCGTTTGCAATGTTAATATTGTTTCTAGTAATTCCGTTTTTTGACCCGCGAAGGATCCGAGAAACGTCGTGGCTTCGTGAGGGAGGGTTGATCTATCGTTAAATTAAAGCAGCCTTCAGAGGTATCAATACCAGAGGTGGTAGGTAGAATGTCAGTGCCAATTTTGGGAAACAGGTAACTGCCTAAAAGCGTTCCTGGTTTTTGAGAAGTATCCCAGACCGTACAGAGGTCGGTAAACACGGTTGTAGTCACTTCTGATCCAGAATAAGCCATTGTCTCATTTACGGGGTAAAAAAGAAGGGTAGCTTGTTAAATTAGACACATGTGCAATTCTTGGGTATCTTTATTGAGAAACGTTTCGCCACACAGTGGCTTCATCAGTCCATACATAGGATAAACTTGAAGAACAGGAGGAGAATGAGGTAATCAGTCCCTCAGCCTGGAGTCGATGTGTTCAGTCCATCAATCTTGTAGAATGTACATCATAGGGCCGTAGACGTGGCTTATATACTGTAGTAAAGTGAGGCGAAGCAGGAGGAGGTGGGGTCATAGTGGTACGATCCACTAGTCGAAGTAGGTCTTCGTCCAAAGGTTGGACAAGTGTTGAAGAATTCTTTGTAACAAGTTCCGATGATTCTGCAGTGTCTGACAGTTGTGATGAATGGTTTGAAAAACCGACAAGTTGAAGATTGAGACACTTATGCAACATATGGGAATCTTTATTCAGGAAACGTTTCGCCACACAGTGGCTTCATCAGTCCAATACAAAGTAAAAAGGCGTAAGGAGAGGACTGATGAAGCCACTGTGTGGCGAAACGTTTCCTGAATAAAGATTCCCATATGTTGTAGATGAATGGTTCACAGAACCGACACGTTGATAAATTAGACACATGTGCAACTCTTGGGTATCTTTATTGAGGAAACGTTTCGCCACACAGTGGCTTCATCAGTCCATACAAAGGATAAACTTGAAGAACAGGAGGAGAATGAGGTAATCAGTCCCTCAACCTTGAATCGATGTGGTCAGTCCATCAATTTTGAATAGAATACGGCATATGAGCGGAGAAGCAGCTTATAAACCGTATGGCAGGAGAGGTGCAGCAGTCGTAGGTGGTGTCACATTTGTCCAATGAGGAAGTAGGTCGTGCCCAAGGGTTAGGCAAGCGATGAATTCCCAGGTATTAAGATCCCAAGAAGCTGCAGTGTCTGACAGGATTGTAGATGAATGGTTCAAAAAACCGACACGTTGTTAAATTAGACATATGCAACTCTTGGGTATCTTTACTGAGGAAACGTTTCGCCACACAGTGGCTTCATCAGTCCATACAAAGGATAAACTTGAAGAACAGGAGGAGAATGAGGTAATCTGTCCCTCAACCCTTGGGCACGACCTACTTCCACATTGGACAAATATGACACCACCTACGACTGCTGCACCTCTCCTGCCATACGGTTTATAAGCTGCTTCTCCGCCCATATGCCGTATTCTATTCAAGATTGATGGACTGACCACATCGACTCAAGGTTGAGGGACTGATTAACTCATTCTCCTCCTGTTTTTCAAGTTTATCCTTTGTATGCACTGATGAAGCCACTCGTGGCGAAACGTTTCCTCAATAAAGATACCCAAGAGTTGCACATGTGTCTAATTTAACAACGTGTCGGTTCTTTGAACCATTCATCTACAAGGGTAGCTTCAAGAATAAATGAAAAGAAACCAAGTATACCCTGAACTACGGCCCTCTCCACTCCAACAGATAGTACTGTTGCTTCCTAGAAACCACAGCTTGACCTACAAATTTAGAATCGCACTTCCAGAACTGAGCGAGCAAGGTTGGCAAACCAGGAATAATCGCCACTCCTGGATCCGAAAGCATCCTCCACTGGTACTTCGACCATCAGAGACCCTTCCAGATAGCCACACGACGTATCAGTGGAGAGTCGCCTGATAGGCCTTTAGGTGATCCAGTATCCATCAGGTGGGATGACAGCCACCATAGCACTAAAAACGGAAGTTACATGATCACTGGGCCGACAGTGATTCCTTTTCTTTCTCTCAGGTTGGGGTATTTACAATCCATACGAGTAATGGGAGAAGAGGAATATTTCTTCAGATCAAGAGCTCCACCATCACGACAAAGGATCTTCATTGAAGGGTATGGCGTATGTAGTTATGTTAGTTTATATCTGCGGTGTTTGGCAGCAGATTTTTTCCATGTTTGAATTCAAAGTTTTTCTGTAACCTTGCAAGGGTTATTAGGCTTTCATAGTGTGTACCATACAGAACGGTAGTGGCTTGGCCAGAGGAAAGTAAGGCGAGACCAAGCAAAATTATGTGAGGCTAAAGCTAAACCAGACGAGCGAGACTAGTCATGGTTGTAACCAGAGATGATGATAATACAAATAATATTAAGAAGAATTTTTATTTTTACTAGTACATATACAAGGTATACAAGACATAGCTGACATCAACGACATACTACCGTATAGAAGACATTAGGCTAAGCATTTCGGGCAAATTAAGTCAATTTTGTCCCAGGTTGCGACCCACACCAGTTGGCTGACACCCAGATACTCTTCTTTACTGATGGGTGAACAAAAACAACAGGTGTAGCCAAACACACACAAGGTGTTTACCCTTACCGGGAATCGAACCCGAACTCTAAGCGTGTGAAGCGAGAGCTTTGCCTGCAAAACCATGAGCCACCTTAATAGTAGACAAGGACAATTAATTAATGAAGTCAAGTCCGAAGATCATCAAGAATTTAAAGGATACACTTGGAGATATTAGAAAAATAAAAGCCTATTATTATTAAGACGATGTTGGTAACGTCTTAATTTGTGTAATATATGTGATTTATGTCTTAGGATATACCTTGTAGTTATGTACTAAATGACATATATAGTATCTTAACATTATTTCATAAGATAACTTTGAATTATTTGATATCTAATGCATGTTTATATTTTATCATAGTGTCATATGACTCATACGATTTTATAACAAGTAATGGAAAGGAAGCAACGTATTATAATCTACCACTTGTATTATAGTTTCTTGTAGAGCCAATAATGCAAAGTAATTTTCTGTCTTCTCTAACTCGTTTCTATTTGAATATCAGTTTATGTTCTTTTTTTTTTGGGGGGGGGGATGTTTTGCTACTCTGGGTCTATCTTCATTGACTCTCTGATCTCGGGTTCTAACCCCGCCCGTGGTATTTTTTTTTTCTATCTTCATTGTTACAGAGCAGGTTGTGGCTGCTTTTCAGTTCTTATATTAACAAACAGGAATCTTCTCTTTTCGTGTGTTTTAAAACATGAGCGAGTTTTTCACTTCATCCACCGCAATGTGTCCAACTAGATTTGTGGAGGCATCCACATATTCCATGCAGAGTCCAAAGTTGTAATCTGGCTTGAATAGGTTAACACAGTGAGAGAAGGATGGCGACCAATAGCTGTCCTCCCTCCTGTGAAACTCATTCAGACACATATTTGGCGAGCAACAGATCACGAATGCTTGAGTGAGGTCCATCACCGTGTTTGGCAAAGGAGGTAAGTTAGCTGGAACACTCATAGGTATACGACGTCCCGAGCCGTAAATGTTACCCTCTCGCTGCCACCGCTTTATCCACCTGTAGACGGTGGAGACACTGGAGCCTGTCTTCAGTGCTATGTCACGTACTGTCGTGCCTTTCATCCACAGCAGCACGATCTTCAAGCGATCATCCATGTCTGTCGGTTTGAAAGCTCGCCTCTGCACCATAATATTCCTGTTTCGAGTCAAATGCAGAAAATGATCGTCAGTACATACTTAATATTATTACAATTATTAATTTTATTATTAAAAACATATGTGCTTAACCACCTTAGATCACACGGCTCTGTGAAGTGGAGGTGTGAAGGCAAGGGCTAGTGTGGGTGCAAAACTGAAGTCAAAGTTGATGCAACTCGTTAGTTTCTGTCAAATATCAGTTAAAGTTTTTTTCTTTTCACTAAAGGTAAGTTCTGCGTGCGCTCTGTGATAGATATAACGAACTAACGAACGAACTGTATAACCTGATAGTCAACGTATAGAAGTGTTGGGTATTTCTCCAAATGGTATTAATGTGAGTCAAATAATATATTCGATATTTATACGTGAGAGACTAGTTTCCCATGTCCGACAGCGATGGGAAGATGGCCAGGAGCCTAATTGCAAACTGATGGTAAACAATTTCTTGAAGAGGAAGGGGTTGGATTTGAGTTAGTGGGAGGGGTTGGATTTGAGTGGGAGGGGTTGGATTTGAGTTAGTGGGAGGGGTTGGATTTGAGTGGGAGGGGTTGGATTTGAGTGGGAGGGGTTGGATTTGAGTGGGAGGGGTTGGATTTTAGTGGGAGGGGTTGGATTTGAGAGGGTCTTGCACATCGGAGCTTGTTTCTTGGGTGGCATTGAAAATTGGGTTGGTCAAATGTTTGTTAGTGGGATAAATTGTAAAGGACCTGCCTAGTATGGGCCAACAGGCCTGCTGCAGTGTTCCTCCTTTATGTTCTTATGTTCTTAAGAGGAAGGGAAGAGTACGATATGGGGCGAGCATAAAGAGATCAAGTTAAGTGTTACTATCCTATGTGTATACTATCCTATTGTGTATCCTATTTATTGCGGCCAAATAGGATACACAAATGAATGATTTATCATGCAAACACCTAAAAGACCGTAATAAATAGGGTCTACAATGAATTTATCTAACATATGTGATAATTCTGTACTTCCGAAATCAAAACAATTGAGGCAATGGGAGGGTACTGAAGGAGCTGAAGCACCAGGTCCATCACCAGAGTAATATTAAGGAAGATAATGAAGGAGATGAAGCACCAGGTCCGTGACTGAAGCACCAGGTCCATCACCAGGGTACTATTAAGGATGGTGCTGAAGCACCAGGTCCATCACCAGAGTAATATTAAGGAAGATAATGAAGGAGATGAAGCACCAGGTCCATGACTGAAGCACCAGGTCCATCACCAGGGTACTATTAAGGAGGATACTGAAGGAGCTGAAGCACCAGGTCCATCACCAGAGTAATAATAAGGAGGATACTGAAGGAGCTGAAGCACCAGGTCCATCACCAGAGTAATAATAAGGAGGATACTGAAGGAGCTGAAGCACCAGGTCCATCCTAAACACTTAGGCCTAGTGTTTACCCACTCAAACTTATTAATACAAATTTTATTTTACTTTCTAGCGTTTTTCCTACACATGATTAGTCTCCTCACCAAGTTCTTGTAACTGTGTGCTGAGCCCTGATCTTACCCACTTTGTCTCTCCGTTCTATATTCATTTTCCATCAGCAATTTACTGGGGATATCCCTTAGCTCGTTTAGCAGCACACTTAGCTCACGCACTGAGGTAGGTCCGTGGTTCGATCCCCGGTATGAGTGAACGCACTGGGGCGTATTTCCTTAAGAAACCTACTATCCCTGCTCACCTAGCAGCAGGTAGGTACCTGGATGTTAACTGACTGGTGTGTGTAGCATCCTCTGTATAAGTTGCATCATGTACATGGACCCCGCGAATTTGGGGGGAACTACTGTACTCGCAGAAATTATTATTAATCACTGGCTGAAATTCTGCACTGCTCTACACTGAACACTATATTCTATTTTTCTCTTCATGATAATAATGATTCATGTTAAACTCATGTAGGTCATTCAGAGCAAAACGTTGTGACAGTTTGATCCTCCGTCCGCTGAGCCCCAGACAAACGCGTTTCCAGTTCGTACTTACCTCTTCAAGGCTCACTGATATTCCCTTGGTTTGATTTTTTAAATGAATATATGCACTTTACGGGTTTCACATCATGTTTACTGCTCTCTGTCCCCTCCAGGTCCATCCCCTCCAGATCCATCCCCTCCAGATCCATCCCCTCCAGATCCATCCCCTCCAGATCCATCCCCTCCAGGTCCATCCCCTCCAGGTCCATCCCCTCCAGGTCCGTCAGAAAAACGCAAATGTGTCCGGAGCCTATACACACGTGTGTACTCCTCCTGGCTACCCTTCTTTGTATTTTTAGACCCGCATCTGCTTCTTTAGAAACACCAGGACCACCAGGACCACCAGGACCACGACCTGTATTTGTGTTATCTAACACTAGACATACTAATTTCTCGTGTGTTAACATACAGAGACCCAGGGGTTATATAAATATTGGTAGAATTAACGATAATATGTTAAGTAAAAGGACACAAGTGCAACTAATATGACATTTTATCGTGGCAACGTTTAGCTCTCCAGGAGCGAAACGTTGCCACAGTAAAATGTCACATTAGTTACACTTGTATTCTTTTACTTAACAGACTTAGAGGTTATAGCAAAGAAATCGAAATACTTCTTTTATATTATTTTTATTATTATTTTTAAAGTATCACCGAAAGGATACTTTTAAAAGTTTGACTTATTATATTTTGTCTTCAGCTTTCGATTTTATTTTGCTCATAACTCTTGAACGCTTCATCCAATCGGCTTCAAATTTTTGAACACTTTTGCACGATAAGTAGGTCCAGATTCCAGGAACAATTGGCATGTAACGTGGCACGTGATGAGAGTTGTTGAACTCATTCCCAGCATCCTCGAATGTGTCTGATAACTTTTAAAATCATCTCGACCCCTGTAAGCACAACTAGGCGAACACACACACACACACACACACACACACACACACTCACAGGGATATTAGGAAGTATTTCTTTAGTCACAGAGTTGTCTGGAAGTGGAATAGCCTGGCAAGTGACGTAGTGGAGGCAGGAACCAAGACGATGTTTGATGAAGCTCATGGAGCAGGGAAAGAGAGGACCTAGTAGTGACCAGTGAAGAGGCGGGGCTAGGAGCCATGAATCGATCCCTGCAACCACAAATAGGTAAGTACAAATGGGTGAGTAAACACACACATGTTCTATGCATAAGTTTAGGAGCAGGAACAGTAAGACCCTCGAGGCTAGGAGGGAGTGAATCTGCCAAATGGCGAGTTGAGAAGTGGAGCCAGAAGCTGGAATTAGACCCTTTAACTATATATAATCGAGTACAAGAAAATGGAAAATGTGAGGAGTAAGCAACCAGAGAGGTAGAAATGAGCGCAGGTGACTTTTCCTATCTGGTTATGATTAAAAATGATGTAAGAGAGAAAATTGGATTTGGAATGGAAAAGAAAATTTAATTTCTTTCTTGAAAAATTAAGGGATTTGCAATATAGTGTGGGGAGAGCTTGTTGAGCATTTGAAAACCGCTGTTCGGCTGAATGATAAGGTCACTGGGTTCACAGAATGAGAATACATTGAGTAAATGAAAACAGATGGACACACGTGATTCTCTCTACTGATGCGCCCAACAACCTCAGGGCTACCTACCCTACTCAGCCACTTGCTCAATAAACATTAGACCACAACATTCAGAGTATGGTAAAGGAAAGAACGATTAATGTGGTACACAAATGTGGATGGATTATTAAATATAAGTGATGAGTTTACAGAATGGATAGCAAAGGTAAACCCAGACATTACAGCTATCACAGAGACAAAACTACCCGAAATGATAACTGATATCATATTCCCAGTACCGAGGATAGGCAGGAGGGGATGACTGACTTTGTTACTTAGAAATTAGTGGAGTTTAAAAGAGATGATAAGGATATATGGAAATTAACCAGTTGATTACATTGTTGGGTACAATCCTAGCTGGGGGAGCCAGAGCGATAGGAATATTGGGAATAGTAACTTACAGTCCACCAAACAATAGGAGACCAAGACAGAAATATGAATACGACGACATGGGAGTGATTGACATCTTAGCAAAAACAGCAATGAGAGCTCCTGGCTACAGTGAAGTTATTAATCATGGGTGATTTTAACCCATGATTGGGAAAACAGGGACCCTCATGGGGGACCGGCAACATGGAGAGCTAGGATGATGAAAGTAGTTAGGGAAAACGTATAATCAACATGAGAAGGACACGATATGAGAGAAAAGATCATATCTTGTATTTACCACAAGTACAGTTGGAAGGCTGGAACGCAGGCGAGGTATATCATAATCTACACTTGGAAAATCCTTGAAGGAATCGTCCCGAATCTACACAGAAATCACTCCCTACAAAAGTAAAAGATTGGGCAGGAGGTGTAAAATACCCCCAGTGAAACGTAGGGGCGCCATTAGTACACTAAGGAAACACCATAAGTGTCCGGGGCCCTAGACTGTTCAACAGCCTCCTAACATGCATAAGGGGAAATACCAATAAGCCCCTGGCTGCCTTCAAGAGGGAGCTGGACAGATACTTAAAGTCGGTGCCGGATCAGCCGTGCTGTGGTTCGTACGTTGGACTACGTGTGGTCAGCAGTAACAGCCTGGTTGATCAGGCCCTGAGCCACCGGGAGGCCTGGTCGTGGACCGGGCCGCCGAGGCATTGATCCCCGGAATACTCTCCAGGTAGCCCCCTGTGTGCTAGTGACCATACAGTACAGAACTTCGTATTTCTTGGGGAACTAAATATTGAGGGTAGATTGGCAGAAGAAGAGTGTGAGACAATTTCAGAAGAGGGAACTTTGAAGTGTTAATAGAATTTCTAAATGCAACGCATTGGAAACGGAAGCTGGAAGAAAAACCACCGACTGAGATGAGGTAGTACTAGCTGAGAAGTGCCGGGAGGCAGAGGAGAAATCCCTACAAGAGTAGAAATCTCAAAAACTGGGCCTTTGGTTCAACCAAAGATGCAGAGGAAAAAAACAAAAAGAACAAGAGATTGAAAAAGCTATAGCAAGCAAGGAAAAAACTAAAACTGAGAAGTGAGCAAGAAGGAAGCCAGAGGAGAGAAGACAGTAAAAGACAAAGTAATTCGACTCAAGAATGATAGATCACGTGTAACAGCAAAGAAGCTTTAAAGGTAATGACCAAACATTAAAACAGGTATTCTCAGTGGAAACTTGCATTAACAGAGGGCCAAGAGCAACGGCTACACCGACAGATACTGGAAAACATTCTCAACAAAGTAATAAATACAAAAACTGTCAAGGTGCCACCATGGATTCTATTAGAGCGAATAGCACTGTGTGACACACTAACTAGGATCTACAGCTAGTAAGTGGAAAGTGGACAGCTCCCAGACATCTAGAAAATAGCGAATACTCTCCCAATAATTAAGAAAAAATTGAAGGAATTATTCAATTTAAAGCCAATGTTACAGAAGCATGGCATGTAAGGAAATGGAGAAGATAATCAGAAGAGTGGTAGAAAACTTGGAAGGAAGTTAGGTTAGGTTAGGTAAGGTTCGTCAGGAAACAGGACAAATGTTTCCTGACGCGGGTCTTAGTCAGATGATGACCCGCCTTTGGAGCTTTTGGTCATCTGACCGAGGCCTTCCGCTGGCTTACCGGTCCACCCCTTTAAAAATTATGGTCATTTTTGGAAGGAAGTGATTTCATAAGCAGTAATTAGCATTGGTTTATCGAAGACAAATCTCGTTTTACCAACCTATTGAATTCTATTTATTGAAGCAAATAGAAGCGTATTCCAGAGCACTATCTTTGTTGAACATATTTCACAAACAACTAAACGTCTTAGTGAAAGAAATCATGTCTCAGAAACACTGTTTTAAGGACAATAACTGAAACATTTTATCAACAAAATTATTAGTGATCCAAGATTTACACACTTGGGCAACACACTATCAGGTCTCAAAATGTTGAAGTTAATTTGGATGGAGAGTCAGAATACTGACTACAACATGATACTCAGCACGTCTCTACATCCCTGACATAAGAATAACTTCTTCTAAGTTAGTGCAGGGAATGAGTCGTAGATAAATGGTTCAGAGAACCGATATGTTGATAAATTAGACATATGTGCAATACTTGGGTATCTTTGTGATGAATGGTTTGAAAAACCGACAAGTTGAAGATTAAGACACTTATGCAGCATATGGGAATCTTTATTCAGGAATAAAGATTCCCATATGCTGCATAAGTGTCTCAATCTTCAACTTGGGTATCTTTAATGAGGAAACATTTCGCCACACAGTGGCTTCATCAGTCCATACAAAGATGAATCGTGAACAGGAGTAGTTTGAGGTAATCAGTCCCTCAGCCTTGAGTCGATGTAATCAGTCCATCAATCTTGAAAAGAATGATTGAAAATATTGTTGGACTGATTACATCGACTCAAGGCTGTGGGACTGATTACCTCAAACTCCTCTTGTTCTTCACGATTCTTCTTTGTATGGGTTGAGGATGCGACTGTGTGGCGAAACGTTTCCTCATTAAAGATACCCAAGTGTTTCACATGTGTCTAATTTATCAGGGAATGAGTCGGGTAAAACTTTGACAATATTGAGAATGAACTAAAACTCGAGATTTTAAAAGCTCAAGAACTCGGAAAATGGAAAGATACTTTATTCCCCACCTTCAGTTTGACAATATTTAAGTATCCTTAAATGGATACCTAAAAATTCTTTTTTTTTTCTTCCTCTTAAATTTCAGTTTTAATTTTGTGCATAACTCAACAACACCTTAACCAATTGGATTCAGTATTTTTTAACAAATTTTAATCCTCATTAGCGGATTAAATTCAAGAAACATTTGGAATGTTCACGTGCCCTATGACCAAAGTTATTAAACATGTTTCCAGCATCCTCGAAACGTTTAGATAACCTCCAAAATCCTCAGTGGCAAAGCTTCAAACACACACAAAAACGATACAATAAATTTCAGTCTACCTGTTCAGAACGGCATGAACATTTAATGGCTGATGCATCCTAGAATAAAGAGGGGAATTATAAAATTTCTTGACGTAGTAAAATAGAAAATAAAACATGTATATATTGAAATCTTTGTCATTACCGGATAATAACTCATCAGATCGGCTTCACATTTTCACCAGTGGTGTATTTCAAAACCGACAATTTAAAGAACTGAGAAATTGAAATTGAGAATTGAAGAAACGTTTCGCCACACAGTGGCTTCATCAGTTCAATACTAAGTAGAAATGCGTAAGGAGAGATGGAGATTGAAGTAATCAGTTCCTCAACCTGGAATCGATGTGTTCAGTCCATCACTGTTGTAGGAAGTACAGCATAGGGCCAGAGAGGTGGCTTATATACTGCAGTCAGGTGAGTCGAAGCAGGAGGAGGTGGGATCACAGTGGGACCTACCACTAGTGTAAGTAGGTCATCGTCCAAAGGCTGGACAAGCGTTAAAGAAGTCTTTGTACCAAGATCCCATGATGTTGCAGTACCAACATCCCATGATGTTGCAGAAGTCTTGGTACAAAGATTTCTTCAACGCTTGTCCAACCTATGAACGACGATCTACTTACACTAGTGAAGGACCCACTGTGATCCCACCTCCTCCTGCTTCGACTCACCTGACTGCAGTATATAAGCCACCTCTATGGCCCTATGATGTACTTCCTACAAGAGTGATGGACTGAACACATCGATTCCAGGTTGAGGAACTGATTACTTCAATCTCCATCTCTCCTTACGCATTTCTACTTAGTATAGAACTGATGAAGCCACTGTGTGGCGAAACGTTTCTTCAATAAAGATTCTCATATGTTGCACAAGTGTCTCAATTCTTCAACTAGGATCACACTGCCAGTGGCTGGCAAACACTAGGATCACACTGCCAATATCTGGCAAACACTAGGATCACACTGCCAGTGGTTGTCAAGCACTAGGATCACACTGCCAGTTGTTGGCAAACACTAGAATCACACTGCCAGTGGCTGGCAAACACTAGGATCCCACTGCCAGTAGCTGGCAAACACTAGCATCACACTGCCAGTGGATGGCAAACACTAGGGTCCCACTGTCAGTGGTTGGCAAACACTAGGATCCCACTGCCAGTGACTGGCAAACACTAGCATCACACTGCCAGTGGATGGCAAACACTAGGACCACACTGCCAGTGACTGGCAAACACTAGGATCACAATGCCAGTGGCTGGCAAACATTAGGATCACGCTGCCAATGGCTGTTAAACACAAGGGTCACAGTGCCAGTGGCTGGCAAACACTTGGATCACACTGCCAGTGGTTGGCAAACACTAGGATCACACTGCCAGTGGTTGGAAAACACTAGGATCACACTGCCAATATCTGGCAAACACTAGAATCACACTGCCAGTGGCTGGCAAACACTAGGATCACACTATTAGTGCCTGGCAAACACTAGGATCACATTGCCAGTGACTGGCAAACACTAGGATCACAATGCCATTGGCTGGCAAGCACTTGGATCACATTTCCAGTGGCTGGGAAACACTAGGATCACACTGCCAGTGACTAGCAAACATTAGGATCATGCTGCCAATGGCTGTTAAACACAAGGGTCACAGTGCCAGTGGCTGGCAAACACTTGGATCACACTGCCAGTGGCTGTCAAACACTAGGATCACACTATTAGTGCCTGGCAAACACTAGGATCACACTGCCAGTGACAGGCAAACACTAGGATCACACTGCCAGTGACTGGCAAACATTAAGATCATGCTGCCAATGGCTGTTAAACACAAGGGTCACAGTGCCAGTGGCTGGCAAACACTAGGATCACAATGCCATTGGCTGGCAAGCACTTGGATCACATTTCCAGTAGCTGGGAAACACTAGGATCACACTGCCAGTGACTGGCAAACACTAGGATCACACTGTCAGTGGCTGAGAAACACTTGGATCACACTGCCAGTGGCTGGCAAACACTAGGATCACACTCCCAGTGGTTGGCAAACACTAGGATCACACTCCCAGTGGCTGGCGAACACTAGGATCACACTCCCAGTATCTGGGAAACACTAGGATCACAATGCCAGTGGCTGACAAACACTAGGGTCCCACTGTCAGTGGTTGGCAAACACTAGAATCACACTGCCAGTGGCTGGCAAACACTAGGATCCCACTGCCAGTGGCTGGCAAACACTAGGGTTCCACTGCCAGTGGCTGGCAAACACTAGGGTCCCATTGCCAGTGGCTGGCAAACACTAGCATCACACTGCCAGTGGATGGCACACACTAGGATCACACTGCCAGTTGTTGGCAAATACTAGGATCACACTGCCAGTTGTTGGCAAACACTAGGATCACACTGTCAGTGCCTGGCAAACACTAGGATCACACTGCCAGTGACTGGCAAACAATAGGATCACACTGCCAGTGACTGGCAAAGAATAGGATCACAATGCCAGTGGCTGGCAAACATTAGGATCACGCTGCCAATGGCTGGCAAACACTAGGATCACACTCCCAGTAGCTGGCAAACACTAGGATCACACTCCCAGTAGCTGGCAAACACTAGGATCACACTCCCAGTAGCTGGCAAACACTAGGATCACACTCCCAGTAGCTGGCAAACACTAGGATCACACTCCCAGTAGCTGGCAAACACTAGGATCACACTCCCAGTAGCTGGCAAACACTAGGATCACACTCCCAGTAGCTGGCAAACACTAGGATCACACTCCCAGTAGCTGGCAAACACTAGGATCACACTCCCAGTAGCTGGCAAACACTAGGATCACACTCCCAGTAGCTGGCAAATACTAGGATCACACTCCCAGTAGCTGGCAAACACTAGGATCACACTCCCAGTGGCTGACATAAATCCCAATTTGTCAATTTTGTTAAATATTGACAAAAAAAATTTATGCAATAAGTAACGAATGCTTCTTCTGACTGGTTTTAAAATATTATAGTCGATGCTTTGTATAATATGGATGATACCCTGTGGAATTTTCTTAAATTTGTTAGAAAACTTAGAACCGATGTAATCAGATCAATTACTCGAGAATGGCCTTTCTGATTGGCTTCAAATTTTTACTTACTTGTGACTTACTTTGAGCTGAGTAAATTTCAATTTGCTAATTTTATTAAGCAAATTGTTTCCCATGTAATAATTACTGAATGCATCTTCTGATAAACTTCGAACCCTAAATAGTGGTCTATTTTAATAAGATGGATTTTTATTAATTTCAAGTTGTGTGGCTGTCAATTTGACATTGTTTTGTGAATTTTTATCAAATTTGTTTTTAAACAAAAAAAAAATTCCAACAGTATTGTACAGATTTTTCAATACAATGCAAATGCGGAAAGCCAACGTAAAAAAAAAAATATAAAAATCCGCGATTGTATGGCTTTTTTAATTTTAACAAGTGGATTAATATAATCAAAACCAACCGCTAAACCTTAAAAAGGGGAAACTTTTTTCGAAACCTTTTCAAAAGTAAAAAAAAAAAAACTTGCTTTATCCTAAGTTTTCGTTTCTTACTCTAGAAGATAATAATACATATGTCATTTCCATGTTTCTGTTTCCAGTGACTGTTGGTCCAAGGATCCTCTGATCTGCCATTTTTGCCATTAGTATAGTAATGTTTTATCTTAGTGCATTATTTTTACCCTTGATGCTGGTGACTGGCTCCTGATCCAAGGAATCGGACTAATCTTCCTCTTCCTGGAAGAAAACTTAAATGCCGTCAGCTTCACAAGCGCTAAATAACTTCTAAAGATGTATAGTTTTTCTGATTAAAATATAACAATTGTGAACGGCATCTGTCCTCAATGGTTGATGCATCGAGTCAATGGATGGAAAGTTTCATGTATGAAGGTTAATGTGTTTCTTTGAGGTGAAATAATCTGTTACTCTTTTGTTACCTTATGCCAATTTATTAATCAAACTGATTTTATTGTGAAATCACCAGAGAATGTTTTCTCTTCAGAAATAATTCAGAGTGAGTATTTGGTTATCCTATAATATAATAATAATAATATCTTTATTTATTACAAGTGCATGTACAAGGTATACAGACCATAGCTGATATCAATGACATACTACTCTATAGAAAACCCCTTGTTATGCTGAGCATTTCGGGCAAATCAGGCGACTTTTGTCCCAGGATGCGACCCACACCAGTCGACTAACACCCAAGTACCCATTTTACTGATCGTTGAACATAGACAACTGGTGTAAAGGAACACGCACAATGTTTCTACCCTCGCTGGGAATCGAACGCAGACCCTCGCCGTGTGAAGCGAGAGTTTTAGCTACCAGGCCACTGGACACTAATGTTCTCGTGTGTCTACAATAACTAAACATTTTTTTGTACACTTAGCTTACATAAAACTTACTTAAAAACTAGTAAATCTTACCTAGAAAAAAGTTTGGAATGATTTTAGTTTTTGCATTGATTCCAGTTTGTTTGTTTTTTTTCTGGATGATATTAGAAAAGTTAAAATACATGATCATAACTTAATATTACAACATGTGAAAGGTATTAAGCTTATTGTGCTTGTGCATTTTAGGATATTGGTCTCTTCGAATGGGTTGAACATGATTTGGAATGTATATATACTAATCTGCTATTTTTCTTGAAGGAATTTGGATATTAGATTTCATATGACTTATGAATGTCGGTTCTGATTCCATTCTAGTCATCGACACTAACTACATTAACAATTTATGCCGCACTCTGCACTATTCCAGTCACGTGCACTGAGGAACAAGGGGCTGGAATGCTGGAACGCAGGGACACCTTCCTTGGATCAATAAGCGACTGAAATACTTCTCGTTAATTTTAGCTAATCTTCTGTTTTTAAGTGTTTTTTTAAATCTAAGCTTAAACTGAATAATTCAGTTTAATAACGAAGGTTGATCAATTTCTAAACATGTAGATTTTGAATTTTTTTTTTTATTAACACTGGCCGATTCCCACCAAGGCAGGGTGGCCCGAAAAAGAAAAACTTTCACCATCATTCACTCCATCACTGTCTTGCCAGAAGGGTGCTTTACACTACAGTTTTTAAACTGCAACATTAACACCCCTCCTTCAGAGTGCAGGCACTGTACTTACCATCTCCAGGACTCAAGTCCGGCCTGCCTTTTTCCCTGAATCCCTTCATAAATGTTACTTTGCTCACACTCCAACAGCACGTCAAGTATTAAAAACCATTTGTCTCCATTCACTCCTATCAAACACGCTCACGCATGCCCGCTGGAAGTCCAAGCCCCTCGCACACAAAACCTCCTTTACCCCCTCTCTCCAACCTTTCCTAGGCCGACCCCTATCCCGCCTTCCTTCCACTACAGACTGATACACTCTTGAAGTCATTCTGTTTCGCTCCATTCTCTCTACATGTCCGAACCACCTCAACAACCCTTCCTCAGCCCTCTGGACAACAGTTTTGGTAATCCCGCACCTCCTCTATACTTCCAAACTACGAATTCTCTGCATTATATTCACACCACACATTACCCTCAGACATGACATCTCCACTGCCTCCAGCCTTCTCCTCGCTGCAACATTCATCACCCATGCTTCACACCTATATAAGAGCATTGATAAAACTATACTCTCATACATTCCCCTATTTGCCTCCAAGGACAAAGTTCTTTGTCTCCACAGACTTTTAAGTGCACTGCTCACCCTTTCCCCCTCATCAATTCTATGATTCACCTCATCTTTCATAGACCCATCCGCTGACACGTCCACTCCCAAATATCTGAATACATTCACCTCCTCCATACTCTCTCCCTCCAATCTGATATCCAATCTTTCATCACCTAATTTTTTTGTTATCCTCATAACTTACTCTTTCCTGTATTCACTTTTAATTTTCTTCTTTTGCATATCCTACCAAATTCATCAACCAACCTCTGCAACTTCTATTCAGAATCTCTCAAGAGTACAGAGTCATCAGCAAAGAGCAACTGTGACAACTCCCACTTTATGTGTGATTCTTTATCTTTTAACTCCACGCCTCTTGCCAAGACCCTCGCATTTACTTCTCTTACAACCCCATCTATAAATATATTAATCAACCACGGTGACATCACACATCCTTGTCTAAGGCCTACTTTTACTGGGAAATAACCTCTGTCTTTCCTACATACTCTAACTTGAGCCTCAATATCCTCGTAAAAACTCTTTACTGCTTTCAGTAACCTACCTCCTACACCATACACCTGCAACATCTGCCACATTACCCCCCTATCCACCCTGTCATACGCCTTTTCCAAATCCATAAATGCCACAAAAACCTCTTTAGCCTTATCTAAATACTGTTCACTTATATGTTTCACTGCAAACACCTGGTCCACACACCCTCTACCTTTCCTAAAGCCTCCTTGTTCATCTGCTATCCTATTCTCCTTCTTACTCTTAATTCTTTCAATAATAACTCTACCATACACTTTACCAGGAATACTCAACAGACTTATCCCCTTATAATTTTTGCACTTTCTTTTGTCCCCTTTGCCTTTATTGAAAGGAACTATGCACACACACTGCCAATCCCTAGGTACCTTACCCTCTTCCATACATTTATTAAATAATTGCCCCAACCACTCCAAAACTATATCCCCACCTGTTTTTAACGTTTCTATCTTTATCCCATCAATCTCGGCTGCCTTACCCCCTTTCATTTTACCTACTGCCTCACGAACTTCCCCCACACTCGCAACTGGCTCTTCCTCACTCCTACAAGATGTTATTTGTAATAAAGTTGGTAGAATTACCGACAATATGTAAAGTAAAAGGACAAGTGCAACTAATGTGGCATTTTATTGTGGCAACGTTTCGCTCTCCAGGAGCTTTATCAAGCCATTACAAACAATACATGGACACAGAGGGTATATAAAGGCTCAGTGTGAGGTGAATACTAGTGAGGTACCATTTCGATGTTCACTAGTTGTAGTAGTAGTACTAGTAGTAGTAGTGACAAAAATAATACACTGCTCTACCATATTGTATTATTTTTGTCACTACTACTACTACTACTACTACTACCACTACCACTAGTGAACATCGAAATGGTACCTCACTAGTATTGCACCTCACACTGAGCCTTTATATACCCTCTGTGTTCATGTATTGTTTGTAATGGCTTGATAAAGCTCCTGGAGAGCGAAACGTTGCCACAATAAAATGTCACATTAGTTGCACGTGTGTCCTTTTACTTTACAAGATGTTATTTCTCCTTGCCCTATACACGAAATCACAGCTTCCCTATCTTCATCAACATTTAGCAATTCCTCAAAATATTCCCTCCATCTTCCCAATACCTCTAACTTCAATTTAATAACTCTCCTCTCCTATTTTTAACTAACAAATCCATTTGTTCTCTAGGCTTCCTCAACTTGTTAATCTCACTCCAAAACTTTTTCTTATTTTCAACAAAATTTGTTGATAACATCTCACCCACTCTCTCATTTGCTCTCTTTTTACATTGCTTCACCACTCTCTTAGCCTCTCTCTTTTTCTCCATATACTCTTCCCTCCTTGCATCACTTCTACTTTGTAAAAACTTCTCATATGCTAACTTTTTCTCCCTTACTACTCTTTACATCATCATTCCACCAATCGCTCCTGTTCCCTCCCGCACCCACTTTCCTGTAACCACAAACTTCTGCTGAACACTCTAACACTACATTTTTAAACCTACCCCATACCTCTTCGACCCCATTGCCTATGCTCTCTTTAGCCCATCTATCCTCCAATAGCTGTTTATATCTTACCCTAACTGCCTCCTCTTTTAGTTTACAAACCTTCACCTCTCTCTTCCCTGATGCTTCTATTCTCCTTGTATCCCATCTACCTTTTACTCTCAGTGTAGCTACAACTAGAAAGTGAATTGATATATCTGTGGCCCCTCTATAAACATGTACATCCTGAAGTCTACTGAACAGTCTTTTATCTACTAATACATAGTCCAACAAACTACTGTCATTTCGCCCTACATCATATCTTGTATACTTATTTATTCTCTTTTTCTTAAAATATGTATTACCTATAACTAACCCCTTTCTGTGCAAAGTTCAAAGGGCTCCCATTATCATTTACACCTGAATTTATCATTATAAAAAATGCGTTTTTTTTGTATAAAACCTTTAATTATCAGTTTCGTGTTTAATGTAAATGAAAATTATTCACTTTTATTTTCGTATGTGATTTCTGATTATGTCTTAATCAGATCACTATGTATTACCTAGAGTTTACCTGGAGTTCCGGGGGTCAACTCCCCCGCGGCCCGGTCTGTGACCAGGCCTCCTGGTGGGTCAGAGCCTGACCAACCAGGCTGTCACTGCTGGCGGCACGCAATTCAATGTACGAGCCACAGCCCGGCTGGTCAGGAACCGACTTTAGGTGCTTGTCCAGTGCCAGCTTGAAGACTGCCAGGGGTCTATTGGTAATCCCCTTATGTATGCTGGGAGGCAGTTGAACAGTCTCGGGCCCCTGACACTTATTGTATTGTCTCTTAACGTGCTAGTGACACCCCTGCTTTTCATTGGGGGAATGTTGCATCGTCTGCCGAGTCTTTTGCTTTCGTTGTGAGTGATTTTCGTGTGCAAGTTCGGTACTAGTCCCTCTAGGATTTTCCAGTGTATACAATCATGTATCTCTCCCTCCTGCGTTCCAGCGAGTACAGGTTCAGGAACCTCAAGCGCTCCCAGTAACTGAGGTGTTTTATCTCCGTTATGCGCGCCGTGAAGGTTCTCTGTGTACGAATGGTATATAATACCGACAAGATGAGAGTAAGACACAAGTGCAACATCTGGGTATCTTTATTGTAGACGTTTCGCCATCCAGTGGCTTTATCAATACAAATTCCAGGACATAACTTGAAGACAGTAGAACTATGTACAGAAGATGAGGTAATCAGTCCCTCAACCTAGGAGTAGGTGCGAACAGCACCATAGTCGTGGAGATTCTGAAGCAGAAGAAAGAATCCTGGCGCTTATATAGTAACGTCAGGTGAAGCAGACGAGGGCAAATTCACTGGTGGGCGGGATTCCCCAGTGGAAGTAGGTCCTTCCCAAAGAGATGGGTTAGTTGTTGTAGTAGTAGTTGTCGTAGTTGTGAAGGTTATGTCCTGGAATTTGTATTGATAAAGCCACTGGATGGCGAAACGTCTACAATAAAGATACCCAGATGTTGCACTTGTGTCTTACTCTCATCTTGTCGGTATTATATACCATTCGTACACAACTTGTCAGACACTGCAACATCATGGAATCTTATTTCTGAGGACATGAACATAACCTTCACAACTACGACAACTACTACTACAACAACTAACCCATCTCTTTGGGAAGGACCTACTTCCACTGGGGAATCCCGCCCACCAGTGAATTTGCCCTCGTCTGCTTCACCTGACGTTACTATATAAGCGCCAGGATTCTCTCTTCTGCTTCAGAATCTCCACGACTATGGTGCTGTTCGCACCTACTCCTAGGTTGAGGGACTGATTACCTCATCTTCAGTACATAGTTCTACTGTCTTCAAGTTATGTCCTGGAATTTGTATTGATAAAGCCACTGGATGGCGAAACGTCTACAATAAAGATACCCAGATGTTGCACTTGTGTCTTACTCTCAAGGTTCTCTGTACTTTTCAAAAATTATATATTTTTTTTGTTTAATTTGTGAGCCTCACGAGGCTGCCTGTAATGACATTGTAATTTATTATTTAAAATTCCTGTCGTATTTAATACTCATTGTGCTGTAAGCATTCCCTTATACATTGAACACAGTCATTATAATTTTAAAAATAAAAAAAAATAGGAAAATATTAGTATGCACCAAAAACTGGTGTAATCCCTTACCCAACCCACACACACACACATATAGTATATATATTATATCGAAAAAGATCGAAGTCAGCAGGACTCGATACTGCTTCTGGGGACGGTCAAGATTCCCAGGCAGCGCACTTATCCACTCAGCCACGAATGCCGCATAAGCTGGGCATCCTGGTTCACAAGCCATGTTTCTTTCCCATCCCGGGCACGTCAGTCAGCCTCACGAATGGATTCAAGCTATTTCAATCTCCAGCTCTATGTTCTGATCTCACATACGATTTTTATATCAATGCAGCATGTAGAAACAAGCGGGTATATACAGAGAAATATCGCCCAGCTAACGCTAGACATTTTGGTCCAAGGCAGCCAGCTTTCAGGCAGGTGGCTTTCAGCTTTTCATCTCATCCCCCTGGATGCATCGACCGACGAGAGATTTTTTACAACGTTGAGAATTCGCAGAACATGCCGAAGGAGACTCAAAACTACGAACTTTCGAACAAGGTTCGTAGGTACTTCACCTTCTGAAACATTTACACTGCACCTGCCTCTCAATATCAATCCATTTCTTAAATCATTCCTTTTAATTTCTCTTTTTACCTATTAGCATCCTATTTGCTATATTCCAACTTCTTATTGCACCTATTTATCAGACATGATTCCTCAACGACCCCGTACTAGCCACCACTTAAGTCTCTTGATGGAAACGAGTGTACTGTCACACTTATAATACTTAAATCCACTTTTAAAGAGAAAACCTAAATTAAGAGACAGATGAATGAAGCTGTAAGTACTGTGTTTTCATAAGGGAAATTCAAGTTATGATGTATCTGAAGGTTGATGTGATTCGTTTGCAATCACGTTATTACGATTTCATGAGTGATGGTGTATTATCGTTGTTGACTGGTGCTGTCTGGCAGTTCTTTTTGTTTTTGATTTGGGCATTTCAGCAACTGGTCATTATTATTATTGGTTTTTAATGAACTGGTAACTACTAATCAAGAAAACCTTATTACCTAAAATGGGGAATAAATTAAACTTAAAATGTATGTGTTGTGGTGGCTAAAACAAACTAGTCAACCTGTCAAAAAAAAATATCCAAAGTTTTTTTTATTCATATAGATTTGCTTGGGTATTTTCATTAAGATGGTGTAAAAAAATACGTTTTACAACAAAACTAAGATATCTTATTTACCCTTAGTTTATTTTTTAGAATTATTTAGCATCAATAAAACATTTTTTTTATATTGAAATAGATCTTAGCAAAATTATTTGGCAAATCAATTTTTTCTCCAATTACGCAGAAAAATGATCGTTGTTGTTAAGCCAAGATCACTTATTTGTCTTAATCTGCATAACACAATACACTGAAGAACACGCACCTCTTGAAGTAGTGACGACTACCAGCACTCAGTGTCTCAGTGTCCAGACAACACCACTGCTCAGGATGACAGTCATCTACGGCGAGGGTTGCTCCACTGACACTACCGTCGCCAGGCAATTGCGCTCGACGTGGGCTGCGCCACTGACACCACTGTCGCCACTATCTGTGCATTTATAAATAACGATGTGTACGCCTTGAATTATAACTGGTAGAGAGTACTATCAAGAAGCTTTGATTGGCTTCGGCAAGACTCGCTCGTTGTTTATTGGTCAACACTTTAGTTGTGGGCGTTAACCTGTCCAAGTGGGTATGAACATTAATTTTTAATAATTTAGATAATTGTGTTGTTCATTAATTATAGTTTCACAGACACTATACACAAATTACTAAATCACAGTAATAAATATCAAAATATTGTATATTCTTTAAGCTATATTCGAATGTCAATTTTAGAGGAACGAGTCAATGTTTGGTGTTACTGAAAGAAAAGCTTGGAGAAGGTTGAGGTGTATCTCTATACAGTGTGGATGAGAGAGAGGATAATAGGTAATTGGTTCTCGCCATTTATTCCCTTTCTTCTATTCACCCATTTGTACCTGTGGGGCCTAACTTCAGTCAACCACTTACTGTTACTGGGGTCGAATATCGGCTCCTGATCGCCTCTAACTGCACATGACTGGGTTCTGTTAATTCCTTGCCTAGTTGGCCATGTCGTAGCTATCCTTGTAACTCTGTATGGAGTCTGCTTCCACCACTTAATTAAATATCTAAGTTATTCCACTTCCTGATCACCTATAGGTTGAAGACATATTTCCTTATGTTCTTGACTCTCTTACATTTAACTTAAATCTGTATACTTTGTCTTCCATCCCCGTTTCAAGATTGTCTACGACCGTATTAAAAAGTACTGAGTATCTTATACATTGGGATCATGGCTCTTTTGCTTCGATGAGTAATTAATGCCACAATCAATTTTTTTTAGAGAGGTCTGTAGTTCAAGAAACTAAGACGCAACATTAATAAATATAACTTCTAGCAAACATAAGCAAACTTATGGACTTTCTCTAGGTTCTAAACAGGTTTAAGCTACATATTCCAACAGGTCAGATATATCTTGTATAGAGACCAGCATGACTCTGTAGGGATCCTGAATGAAGTTGTTTGGTTCTATAGGAACGCATAAAACACTCATAGTTTCCGGGTTACAGCCGCTGTCCACCTTGTCTATAGCGTCTCCGGTTTTACTATATTTCCCTTATATGCAAAAGAGTGTACATGTTGCAACTTAATTCTAACAACACTGTGCCACACTTAAAAAAGTATCAGCGTTTGTAGTCAAGTGTCTGACCTCTCCTTGGTTCAGACTTTTAATCACTAAACAAATATGATACATCAAGAAATATCTGCAGAACTCAGTTAAACATTCATGCAAAATAACAGCATTGAACTCAAAAAAAGAGGTTCAATACAAATATAAGCCACGTTTTTGTGGCAAAAAATATACTGGAGTAGAGACAAAAAGTTTGAGATTTGATGTTCTGTTGGAGTGTGAGGAAGGTAACTTATTTGGAAGGAATTAAAGATTTGAAATTTGGAAATTTGAATATACAGGACCTACAATCTGATGGATAAGGAATGTTGCAGTTTTGAGAAATATTTGAACTGTGGTATCTGTAGACTTCTGGCAAGACAGATATTAACGGAATGATGGTGAATGAATTTTCGTCTTTGGGTCACCCTATCTTGACGAAAAACGGCAATTGTAGTAAAAAGATATGGAGCACTCGAACAAACTTCCCTTTTAAAATATAAAAGCTAAACAAGTCATTTTGTAACACGTTCTTTAAGTACGTTTCTTTGATATACGAGTCAGCTACTGTACATACAGTGTAAGAGCTGACAGATAGAACGCTGACACTAGTTCATCAACTATTTTAGGACGAGCGGATAACCTAGAACATAGTGCTACTCTTAACACAGCGACATTTCTAACAATAGCTGAAGTAGTCGATTCTAAAATTCTATTTTGGCTTTTCCTATTGAATATCCATGAACGTTCTACAATGTAACTTGCTTATGATTTTACTCCTTTTTTTTTCTAGCTGTCAGTATAGCTAAAAATATAAAGGAAGAAATAAGGGTTAGTAGAAAGCGTTCCACTTTCCTCTTTTTCTCTCAGTTATCCGGTCAGAAGTTGAGGTAGGAATATTGTGGACAGAGAGTCCCTCACAGACGACAGTTTCAGTGTAGACTGTGAAGCAGGTTATTTACATCTTACTGTTATTTACCTCTTCAATGTATTTATTTTCTGTATTGTGTTATATTTCTCTTATTTTTCCTTTAAATAATCACTGAATAGTAATACTCCCTCTCTATTTTATGTGTTATTTATGTATATCAGGAAAAATACCTGTTCAAGTATCAGTGTTTTGCGACACCAGACTTGACACTTCTGTTATATTCTTCCTGACATTCATGTCTCCTTTAGGCGAGTTTTATTCATTGTTGCTAAACTGATGATATTTGTGGTCACTCTTATACTTTCCAGATAAATTTCTTGTGCGGTGCAATATTAAACGCCTGTCATTCCAGTGCATCAACACCTCACCTATTTTGTTACCCAGACTTGGAACATCTGCTAGCTCATATAGCATACCACGGGTGGGAATAGAACCCGCGGTCAGAGAGTCATAAAACTCCAGACTGACGCGTTAGAACTTTCAAAAGAAGTGAAGCCAAGGAAATAATGATACTTTTTTTCTTATTCTGTATGATCAAGCTCTACATCACCTTGTTTATAACTATGAGGGTTGATAAATTAGACACATATGCAACATTTGGGTATCTTTGAAGATACTCTAATGTTGCACATGTGTCTAATTTATCAACTTGTCGGTTCTCTGAACAACTATGAGGGTTATTTTCATTTCGCACTGAACTGCATCTGTTTCTTTTCAGACCTTAACAATTTTTCCACTCCTGCAGTTCAATGGCCTCCTCCTCAGAATTCACCATTTGGCCTATTTTTGTCATCAATTAATTTACTCGTGTCACTCGTTATTCCTTCGTCATTTTTGTAAATTATGAAAAACATTGGGACAAAAACTAATCCTTGTGGAACGCCAGACTTGACTCCTATGGGTCAACCATGCCTCGATCCATGTTAGATCTTTACCTCCTGTACAGTGAGCTGCCACTCAAGTCTTTTGGGAGGTACTCTGTTGAAGGACTTATTGAATTCCAAATAAATAATACGATATTCTGTATGGTTCTGAGACTCATTAATTAAATTATGCACATTAGGGTAGCTTCTAATATAATTGGGCATAACTGATTCTAATATTTTGCTACCATAAACCTCAGGCATATTGGACGATAATTTGATGGAATTGGTTTATCCCATGATTTAAATATAGGAATTACATTATCTATCTTCTATATCTCCGGCATAACACTAGTTTGAATTGATACGTTAAGCAAAATCGTTAGCAGCTAAGTTCTTACTTGTACTCTTTCAGTACCCTTGAAAAAAAAAGTTCATAGGCGCCATGGGATTTATTTTGTTTAATTTTATCTAATTGCTTGATAATCACATCCCCTGTTATTGCAGTATTACTTAATTTCTTTTCTTCAGGGCCTGAATAATTATTTATTGCTTGATTATCATTTAGAGGAGGACGCTGCTTATACGGCAACTTAGGTTCCCGGCTACTGCTGTGAAGCAAAAATTGAATCGTAACCTTTTTTTCACTTTCAGATGCATATATAAGCCTGATAACATGTTTACACTAGCATATATTAAGCGAGCTATTAATAGAGCTAAACCTAAAAAAAAAATGCATACACAGTACACACTTACCCTAAAATATTTTCGTCCTTAGCATGGTAAATATGTTTCCCGGAGAAAGTCTGAATAAATGAAGAATGGGTATAATTGAAAACCGCTGTATTTGCGAAACGCTGTAAAGTGCAGTACTGTAAAACAGGTCCTGCTTGTATGTCTTCTTGTGTGAAAATTGAAAAAAGAAAATTAAAAAGAGAGCACATTTTTCTCATTACCAGTAGGCTGTCTAGGTACTTGTTTTAAGTTTAAAATATACATATGTCGTGCGGAATAGGTAAAATTGGTCAATTAGCAAGAACTCGTTTAAACTTAAGTCATTTCTCATATGTTCTCTTAAACATTTAAAGAAATTTTGTACCAGAAGAACCTTAGAAAACTTACCTATCCTTACTATAACAAGTGCAATTTAATTTAGCCTAATCCAACTAAATATTTTTTAGATAAGTTTACAATAATTTAATAATAATCAAACAATGAAATATATTTTTGTCGTTAGGTTCAGAATGATTTTTGCAACATTAATGCATGCACAAATTTTCACTTGCCTTTTACGGCAAGAAGAGCGTTGCTATTTAAGCCAAAATAGCAAGTTTTACAAATGTTTCCTTTCCCACTGAGAGCAGCTTTGGTGCAGTCTCTCTCAGTTTGAGGAATCTATACTTGCAAACTTTTTCTTAGCAAGCAACAATTGGTCAGACTGCAGTTCACACAGTTCAAGCTGAAGTTCTGGTAACTGTGTCTCCACATTGACTTACATGGGGCTGCTAACTAAAAGGAGACAGGGTTTTACCTTTTCAAAGTCTCAATCTTTTCTTAAACTCACTGAATAAAATTTAAGTTTTTCTGGCAAAACATGAAAAGTGAGATTCGATATCATCTGCCATGAATTAACGACAAGGAGAAAAGTGTGCAAGATAGTTCATTCTTAAACACACACTGAATAGCTTCAGCTTCTTGTGGAAAGCTTCAGTGTGTCCAACTAGTTGATAAATATTTTGTCATTTGCCTTGTAAACTCAGATTCAGCACATTCAACTGGGCTGTCATGTCTGTTAGGAATGTTAGGGTGCAAAGGAAGTCTATCTCGCAGCTGAGTTTGGTACAGCTGTTCATATTGAAGAAATGAAAGGATATCTTTTCGAAGAGTAAAGAATTGCTGGAGCATTTTTCCAGCATTCAGCCACCTGATGCCTGTGTGCAGTGGTAGGTCACCGAATTCTCCATTCAGTTCTTCAAGGAAAGATAAGAGTTTGTGTGTCTGTGACTTATTACCGCCTCTGCTTAAATTCACTATGCTGACAAAATCTGCATATCACCGCTCATCTGTAATACTTAGTCTTTCAACAAATCGGCCGTTTCCCACGGAGGCAGGGTGGCCCAAATAGAAAAAAAAAATTCTCTTTTTAACTTTAGTAATGTATACAGGAGAAGGGATTACTAGCCCCTTGCTCCCAGCATTTTAGCGGCCTCTTACGACACGCATGGCTTACGGAGGAAGACTTCTGTTCCACTGCCCCATAGAGATAAGAGGAAATAAGAACAAGAATTATTAAGAAAATAAATGAAAACCCAGAAGGGTGTGTATAAATACGCTTGTACATGCATGTGTAGTGTTACCTAAGTGTAAGTAGAAGTAACAAGACGTACCTGAAATCTTGCATGTTAATGAGACAGAAAAAGCCACCAGCAATCCTTCCATCATGTAAAACAATTACTGGCTTTCGTTTTACACTCACTTGACAGGACGGTAGTACCTCCCTGGGTGGTTGCTGTCTACCAGCCTACTACCTGTAATTCCTTGCAGCATAATGCTTCATGGTGAATAATGCAGTGTAGTGTGATTTAATGAAGCCAGCTAACCCCACATTACTGCCGGCTATAGCTCTTGCACCATCTGTTACAATACAACCACACTTGTACTGGACAAGTCCCAACTCTGTACTAATCACGGTCATGGAGAAATGACCATTTCGCTCTCGGGCTGAGTGGTTGTGCTGCGCAGAAGCTCCTGCTTTCACTTTTGCGCAACTTCCTATTTTCTCCAAGATGGCGGCCAGTTGCCGCAGGAGGAGTAACACTGTGTGTGTTGACTTAGTCAAAGGAGCAATTTACCCGACGAATGCCTCTATTTCACTGCCGACGATCGTCAGGGATACGTTCTGCATTGACAACGATGAGCTATATGGGATTGCTCTTAATGGATCTTCAAGGATTTTCATAAAGTTCTGCACAGTGGAGGCTTACAAAAGGACGGTGACTCAATATCAGGAGAGGTGTATCACCGTATCATCTGGGCTGGAGGTACGCCTGCGGGATGCCTCCAAATACTACACCTGGGTGAGAATTCGAAATGTTCCTTTTGAAGCGGATGATGTGGATATTCGTGAGACATTTCGACGCTATGGTGAGGTGTATACTGTGACTTTGGGACGATGGACGGATGGAATCTATGCAGGGCTTCCTGAAGGATCTTACATCAAGATGACATTGAGAAGACCTATTCTCTCGTATGTAGTCCTAGAGGATTTTAGGACACAGGTGTTTGTGACCTATGCTGGACAACATAAGACGTGTCAACTGTGTGGTGCTTTTGACCACATGGCGGCCGGGTGTGGTAAGGCAGCAGCTCCACTGTCATCGGAAATGCCAGTAGTCACGGAGTCTCTGGTGGTATCTTCGTCTGCTGCTGTGGATGCAGCAGGCAAAGGAAATTGGGCGGACGAAGTGGATGGTGTGGAGGAGCATTGCGTGACGCTACAAGTTAGAGTGGGGGTGGGAGAGGCCGGCGAACTACAGGATTTATCTGAACCCCTGCAGGAGATGATTAAGTCTTTCCTTGACATGCCAGCGGAGGAGATTCCCTCTATAGACAGGGGACTTCTGATGGTTGAGGAGGATCTGAATGGGCAGGTCCCAGTGCCTCCAGGTCAGGGTCTGGCATGTTGCAGTTCCTGCAGGTGGAGGCTGAGGTGCACAGGGAGAGTGGAAATACTGATATGGAGATTGAGGGTGCATCTAGGAAGAGAGCTGGAGGCTCGTCGGATGACGAGGTTATTACTCCAGCTCAGCGTTCTGACAAGAAGACGTGGGTGGGAGTGACTAAGAAAGGGCAGGGTAGTGCACAGGGGGGGGTCCAGGGGGGCAAGAGTGTATGGGAGAAGACAGGAGCAACGAAAAGCGTAACAGACAAGAGACAGAGACAGAGGAAAGCCCCCCTTTCTGCATATTTAAGTGTCTAACTATAAATGTGAATGGCCATAGAGCTGAAGTTAAACGTGTATGGTTGGAGGATGTTTTGCGGCGTTTTGACATTGACGTGTGTTTTATTCAAGAACACAATTTTAAGTGTGGCAGAGAGTTGAGGCTGAAAGGTTTTAGGATGTATGCTGGTAGTTCAGAGAAAGTAAAAGGTGGGGTGGCAGTGGCAGTGAGGGAATCCAGCTCATTTCAAGTGCTCGTGTGGGAAGAGGGGGGAGGGGAAGGTGGTGAGGGTGGAGGGGCTATGGGGGGAGATTAGGGTGTGTTTTCTGGGGATATGTATGCCGGCTGATAGTAACAGACAGGTAAAGGTGAATTTTGTACGGGAGGTTTTGCTTTTCCACTTGCGGGGTTTACCCATGGTTTCTATAGTAGGTGGTGACTAGAATTGTGTAATCATAAATAAGGATGTGGAGCCGAGAGGGGCAAGGTGTGTGCTTTGGGTGTTGAGGGATTTGTTGAGGGATGCAGGGGTTTATGGCATAGTCAAGGGAGATGGGTGGAAAGTGGAGCACACGTTTATGCGGAGGGGTTATACTGCCAGATTGGATCGCATATAACTCGTGAGATTACAGTAGAACGTGTGCTGACGGTAGACGTAGGTTTTTCGGACCATCGTGCCATTTTGGCAGAGGTGGCATGGGATGGTATGGTTTGCCGTATGCGGGTTATTGGAAAATGAATGTGAGGTTACTTCAGGGGGAGGGGGGAGGGGTTGTCATTCAGGGACTGGTGGAGGCAACTCTGGGAGACATGCAACAACGAGGAGGATGTATTGGAATGGTGGGAGAAGCATGCTAAACTGCGGATTAAGGAGTATTATCAACATAGAGGATTGGATGAGGCGCAGTGGAGGTTTGGTTTACAGGAATACCTTGAGGGGCAGCTCAATGATTGCTATGAGGGGGCGGGAGTGGTAGGCATGGGGAAATAGAGGTTTTAAGGGGAAGATTGAAGGATATACAAAATTCTCATTTTGATGTGATACGTGTGAGGGAAGGGTTACAGGAGGAACTATGGGGTGACAAACCGTCAGGATGTTTTGCAGAGGTTCAGGGAAAGGCAGCAGATGACCATGATTATGGGATTAGAGGTGTGTAGAGGGGTGGGGAGATATGGGGGGGAAGGTACCAAGTACCACCGATGGAATGAGTAACTATGCTGATTATTGGTTTAGGGAGAATTTTAAGCAGGGGCAGGGTGAGGAGGGAGGGGGAGATTATAGGGGAAGGAATTCGGGGAATTTTAGGGGAGGAGGAGAGAGCAGTACTAGAGGGTAGGATCAGTGAGGAGGAGGTGGGGGAGGCGGTAATGAGCTTGAGTAGGGGAAAAGCGCCAGGGATTGATGGGATTCCTAACGATTTCTATACTGCACATTGGGATTGTATGAAGGAATGTCTGGTCTCGTTGCTTAACTGTATGAAGGAAGGGGGTGTGTTGGGGGAGACACAGGGCATGGGTGTAGTTGTTTTGGTTCATAAAGGAGTGGGGGAGGACCCTGGGTGCCTATAGAGCGATCTCCATCATGTGTGCTGATTATAAGCTTTTTGCGAAGGTTTTAGGTAATCGCATGAAGGTGATTGACCTTGTTCTACATAGAGGACAGTATGGGATTCCAGGTCAAAGTATGCGTGAGGGGCATGGGAGAATTAGAGATTTTGTAGAGGGTAGACAACGGGGGGGATCTTGGGGATCGATTGGAAGCAGGCTTATGACTGTGTAGATAGACGTATGTTGTGGAGTATTTTACAAAAACAGGGTTTTGGGGAGGAGATAGTGCTTTGAGTGACTACTTTGTATATGCCTGCGAGGGTTACAGTACAGGTTAATGGGAAGTTAGGGCTGTCGGTGCAGTTAGGGAAGGGTTTGCGACAGGGTTGTCCCTTGTCTCTAATCCTCTTTGCATGCATGCAAGACCCATTTTATAGGCTTATAGAGAAAGGAGTGTGGGATTGTGGGGTATGTGATTGTGAGGTATAAGGGTGGGAGCGGTCTTGGAGGATGTGAGGAAATGATGGAAGGGGAAGGCGTTATTGGTGTGTGAAGATATGGTGCGTAATTTGTTGACAATAGGGGATGCACGAAAAGTAAGGGTAAGTAGGCTTGGGAGGACAGGTAGGCAGAGTGAGGTGATACAGGGAGTAGATACATACCCGATGTATGACTGGAGGGGCATTTGGGATGACTTTCGAAAGATTAGATTAAAGCCGAAGGTTCGTGAATTGGTGTATAGGTTCTTTCAGGGAATTCTAGCTTCAAGGTCTGTGCTATATAGAATGGGTTATGTAGGGGCGGGGAATTGTCTGCATTGTGGGGAGAAGTGTCAGTATAGCTACTGAATCCCTTGTATATGTATAGCTTATCTGAGTGTCATAGTACCATCCATATGTTCTACATACATGACCCCTTTGCTGGGCCTAGTGACTGTATGACGTCATGGGATGTGGCATGAGTGCGTGGGACGCGCTACCTCGGCCTCGGTCCACGCATAGGGCTACACCGGGCAACACACAGCAGGTTGGGCTCCCTTTCTCACACTCTGCAATACAGTGTTACCATCCAACAAGTTTGCTTATCTTCAACCTTCATATCTCCTTCGAACCCCCACGACAAATGGTGACAGCGGAGGGCCTGTAATTCTGACGATTACAGCGATTTCTGGAGATAAATTTCTACTGAGCTGGTCGCCATCTTGTGACGCTAGGCCTGCCGAGAGGGGTGATGCTCAACAATCCCAAGCCAGCTACCCCAAGCAAGCTTTCACCAGCCTATTGCTTCACTTACTGGTCAGTCTCTGTGTATTAGCGTTTTATTTGCTTATTTGCATTACTTCCGAGGGGTTGACCCGGGTTTGCAAATTAAGCCAAGCCACCAAGCCAGTCTGTGGGGGGGAGTCCAACCCAGCTCTACCAGCCTTGCCTGCCAAGCCAGCTTTCCACCCTTGCTGTGCTCATCATTACAAGTTATCAAGCCAGTCTGTATGAATGGTTAAGCCAAGTCAGCCAGCAACTAACCCAGGTGACTAACCCAGTACTCAAGCAAGCCACGTGGGTACAGTCTTCTTCATCACTTTGTGCTTCCAGTTCCATCTGTTCTGAGTGCTTTATCATCCCTGTGGTGTTGTAGTATTTTGTGGGTTTTTTAAGCCAGCCCAGCTTGGAATATTTTCGTGCCTAGTGTGGGTGTGCCCAGAGTGGCTTACGCCGTTCATCCCATAGGTCCAGTCACCACACGGTGTCTCACTGTACTGCCTCAAGCACTCACCCACTACCACTGTTTTTTTTTTTTACCCTTATCACGGGTTCTAGCACCATATTTTACAGACCACATAGGGGGTCAAGAGACAAGAGTATTCCTTCGACCCTGTGCGCCATCGTAAAATCCTCCTGTGTGGGCCCATCGTCGATTTAAGCACAAATTCATCAAGCCGTCATCATGTTGAGGGAAGCAGCAAATGCCGCCAGACTCCAACTTCTACCTTCACCACCATCTCTCTCATTCTCCACCAATGTCGTTACAGTGATCATATAGAGACATTTGTGAGTGTTGAGACAATTTTCTTGACTGTTTTCTTAGTGACATTCAGTGACTCTTGATCAGTGTTCATTATATCCTGTTTGCAATATTTTTTTTTCTTTCTTCAGTGTTAATTTTCGTGCTTTATTTATGTCTGTTGTGTTGTGTTCATTTTTTTTATATACTTGAAGTACTTTAATGTTTTTCCTTGTTTTGTGCAATATATAAGCAGCATAACCTTGTGTTTACACCTCACAATTATCTTGTGTTCACAGTATTGTGTTCCTTGACTAGTAATTTATACAGTGAAGTAATTCAGTAACTTGTTACCTTATATTCTGCATCACAACTCAGTGTTGTCTCAGCTATTTTTTTTTCTTCCAGCATTTGTGTGTTCTTGCTGTTTTTGTTTTCCTTCATTTGCTATTTTTTTTCTTCTGTGGGTTGAACATTCTTGTGTTAATTCTTTTCATTTAGCCAGTGTCTAATTTGTCTTATCTCCACACACAATAGTGTCATTATTTTGTTGAAGCAGGGCAATTATTTTCCAATTTTTCACACCACAAGCTTCATTGCAAGAAAATTCTCATAGTATTGTGCATTTATTGATGTGTTTTGTTCCTGAGTGTTCACCTTTCTTTGTTTTGTGTTTTTGCATCTATTATTTTTCATATTTCATTGAACAAATTCACTCTTAGTGCTACAATTAAGAGTTAAAGTGTTCAATCAGTTCATTCCTTAATAATATTTTTTTTGTTGCTTTTGTAAACTATTTTCTTTGTGTTATTTTTTTTTATTATTGCAATACTGACTCATTTTGCAATAATTCTTGTGTAAACATTGTGCTGCCATTAAATTTTTTCTCTCACAAATTTTTATGTAGTGTTGTGCTGTGCAGTACTTTTGATTAGTAATTGTTATTTGCATTATTGCTACAGTTATCTCAGTGCAATATTCTGTGATTTCAGTTTTACATTTCTTGTTTTGTCTCATTTTATTTTATTTTTAGTGAATTGCTTTCCCAGTTTGTTTTAATTTTGCACAAGATTTATTGATCTCATTTTATTATTTAGTGTTAATTCACTTTAAAGTAAATTTGAGTAAATTTGATTTGAGTAAAGTACAATTTCTATTGATTTTCAAAGTGTTGCTTATCCAGTTGAGTAATTTTTTATTTTTTTTATGTGAGTTTTCCTTACTTACAGTGTGACTTGTCAATTTTTTATTTACTTATGCAGAATAGTTAAGCATTTATTCCCATTTAAGTCTACTGTGTTGTGTGTTCCTCAGTTATATTTTCTTTTATTTCTCTAAACTCTTGTTTCACATTTTGCAAGCATGTCTAAAGTCTTCTCTAGCGATGCCTCTGCACACACTGCAAGTCCAAGCAACAATGCATCAGTCCAAAATTCGAGTAATTCCTTATCAAACGATAGACACACTCAGACTACGAGCCTTCGCAATTTTAGTCGTGACCTTTATGACGCTATGCCATTGTTCAATGGGAATTTAGACAACCTGGAAGCATGGTTTACCGCTGTTCGTGCTAGGGCAAATGCCTCAGTAGATGGTCCCCCATCAGAGAGTTGTATAATTAGTATCGGAAAGGAGAGTTTAGCTCATTCACCAGCTGCCGCGCATGTCTTCAACTTGATCTGTATGCAGGACTTTCAGGATCTAACCATGTGGCAAGATTATGAGCAATTAATATGTAACTATCTTGACCCAGTGAGAGTCACTGTTCCTTTTGTCCTTAAGGAATTAGTGTGTACAGCTCCGAGGCCAGAGGAATCCTTAGATGAGTTTGCTCTTCGTTTAAATAGCCTCATGACCTCATTCGTTAAGGCCGGTCAAAGTACCAAGTACCTTGCATACGATGATAAACGAGCTCTTGAAGGGTTTGCCAAATTAGCAGCATTTGGCGTTATTAAACAGTTAATGCCGCCAGCGTCAATGTATGAGTATCATTCCAGTCCACTAACTGCCGCAATGGGACCGCTTGCAGCCCTTATCCATGTGCGTGACTTGTGTCCCACGGGAACCTTCCCCTATCGAAGGTCTACGTCAGCCGCTTTGACTACTCCTGTACCTTCTCTTGTCTGTGCTACAACCAAAACTCCCGATCGAAATCACTCGCGACCAAAGCTAGTGTCAAGAGTTATCATTCCCGTAGCACTCGTAGTATGTACAGTACACATAGCCAAAGAACCTGCTATAATTGTGGTTACCATGGCCATATCGCGGTAAATTGTCCTGATAATCGCTCTAAGAGGCATCGAAATACTGATGGGTACCAGTCCGATTTGCCTTATTGTACTTATCAAAGAATTCATGGCCATGACACATCCGAGTGCAATGCTCTCTATAACCTCCAGTACTCTAGATCCTTCCATGGCCATTCCAACCACAGAGCCAGGAGAGGAAATAGAGGTCGGGGTTCTCAGAATAACCAGAACCAGCCTCATTCTTCCAATTCGGGGGAATCCGAGCACCCCAGTCAACCCGTCCCATGGTGACAGTAGGTGATAACGAGTACACCATCCCTATTCACAATTCCTTTGAAGCCTTAAGCAGTCTTGAGAATGACAATCCCGCTGTTGATGTTGCTTCACAAGTCTCTGACGTAGATGAATTTGGGGATGAAGTGGAACATGCCTTCTCTGATGACAGCCCACCTTTATGTTTGTACACAACTCCCAATGAAACGATAGGTCCTCTAGTGCAAGCATCTATTCATGAGCCCATTCATGTGTTCATGGACTCTGGTGCGCAAGTTAATATCATCAGGTCTAATTTGTTTAAAGATAAGCAGTTACGACGTGTCCTCCTCGTAGAATCAACTACTGTAACCTCCCTTAGTGGAGTAGCTGGTTCCCTTCTGCGTGTCCGAGGTCAGACTTCACTCACCTTTTCTATCCAAGGTAGAGACTTTACTGCTTCTTTCTTTGTTGTTGACCAGATTACTTTCCCTGGTGACCTTCTACTAGGATTTGCTTCTATGAGAGACTTACGTATTGTGCTTGACCCTTACCGATGGCATGCCCAAATTGATGACTTGATTGTTCCATTTTGGAGTTACCAGCTTCGATCAGAGATCTGCCATACTGCCGCAGAGTACGACATACAGATTAAGTCCTTACAAGCCAGTGCATTTTCCAGTAGTGTACCCAAGCGGTCAGGCACTAGTAACTCTGTCACTCCCATCTATGTTCAACCTACACCTTGAGACATGCAAGATAGTGTATTGCTTCAAGTGTCCGAGGATGCTCAGACTTCTTTGAGTGCTCAGCCTATCCCTGCAATGTCTGCTAGTCCAAGTAGTTTCTCAACAGGGGACGCCTTGTCGGAAAACGGTTACTTGAGACTAGTAATGCCATCTCTTGTTGATGTCACATGCCGTCTGCAGAAAGACGTCTCTCTTGTGGCTAGTGCTCTCACTAGAGTGTCTGTTGTTGTCCCTTGTGTTCCAGATGGTGATAACGTCCTAGTTGACAGTGATTCCTGCAAGGTCAAGGGTTTATTTGTTGAACCTTCCTTACATGTTGTAAGAGACAGTAAGATCTATTCATTCCTTGCTAACACTTCGGGTCACAGTGTTCGTCTCAGAGCAAATACCAATCTTGTTGACCTGGTTCACTATCCTTACCCTGTTCAAGTACAGGATGACTTGCCACCTGACCAGTGGGTCGGTGCTATTTCAACAGGGGAGACCTCATCCACTCCCCTGGATCAATCCATTCCACTAGTTGAGGAGAAAGATTTAGCTCCTACTGACTTCCCAGACGAGGTCAAGCGTTTGTTGACTCTGTTGAACAAACGTCGTAAAGCCATTGCCTTACCAGGTGAAAAGATGGGTATAACGAATTTATTGTCCCATCGTATTCCACTTGAACCTGGTACTAGGCCTATCTATATACCTGTGTACAGAATGCCTCATTCCCAAGTTGCTGTCACAGAAGAATTGATCAATCAGATGCTCAATGATGGAGTTATTGCACCTAGCAATTCACCCTGGAATGCGCCCTTGATCCTAGTACCTAAGAAGGATGGTACTTGGCTCCCAGTAATTGACTTTAGGAAGTTAAATGCGAAAACTATTCCAGATCGCTTCCCACTTCCTGTACTGGGTGATCTTTTACCTAACATCAGAGATAACAAAGTCTTCTCGACCCTGGACTTGTTACAAGGGTTTTGGCAAGTCCCTCTTCACGAGGACAGCCAAGATTTAACCACATTCTCCACTCCCACAAGTCATTACCACTTCCTCCTTATGGCCTTTGGATTACGATCCTCCCCTATCACGTTCTCAAGGCTCATGACCAATATCTTTAGAGGTCTCATTGGTAAAGCACTTATGGTGTGCTTAGATGACGTAGTCGTCATGTCCGAAGATGTGGATACACATTTGAAAAACTTGATGTAGTACTTGGTAAGCTTGAAGAAGCCAATTTAAAGATCAAACTGTCCAAATGCCAATTTTTCAGATCAGAAATTAAGTTTCTGTGCCACGTAGTCACTCCTAGAGGGGTTAAAACTGATCAGAGTAAAGTAACGGCAGTACTAAATTTTCCATCTCCCAAAACTGCTGATGCCATAAGATCCTTTGTGGGTCTAGCAGGTTTTTATAGAACTAATTTTTCTTCAATAGCAGCTCCTCTAACTGAGTTGCTTAAGAAAGATGCTCCTTTTGTTTGGACCTTCTGTCAAGAAAGAGCATTCCAAACACTAAAAGAAAAGCTAACGTCTGCTCCAATTTTGAAGTTTCCAGATTTTTCTAAGTCCTTCTATCTGACAACTGGTGCTAGTTCATTTGTCATAGGTGCCGTACTAGCTCAGAAGACTGATGGCAAGTACAGTGCAGTTGCATTTGCTAGTCGAGTCCTTACGAAAGCTGAACGTAATTGTACAGTAACGGAGCAAGAAGCTTTAGCAATAGTATGGTCTTTAAAGCTCTTCTGAGACATTATTTACCAGTACCCTGTTCACGTCTTAACAGACCATGCACCACTGATACCTTTATTCCAGAACAAACAACCTACTGGAATGTTAGCTAGATGGACCTTGACTATCCAAGAGTTCAATCCCACTTTTGAACATTTACCTGGCAAGTCAAATGTAGTCGCAGATGCTTTATCGCGACATGTTAGTATAGTAACTGCAGACCCTCCATTTACTGCCGAGGATGTAAAGAATGTCCAAAAAACAGATCCCATGTGGTCTGGTGTGATTCGATTCCTGCTCCAGGAAGATCTTATTCTGACTGTGAAGCCACAAGCACCCATTAGTGACTTTGTAATGAGCCAAGAATTACTGTATCGAACAGCCGAGTTGGGTACTCCAAGTAGAAGAGTATACCAGTTAGTAGTTCCACAGTCACTAGTGAATGTAGCTCTACAGCTAGTTCACAATGCACCAGGTGTTGCACATACTGGTATGGATCGTTCTGTGAAACAAGCCAGAATGAAATACTTTTGGCCACGTATGGCAACTGACATTTCTGAGTATGTTAAGAAATGTAGTGTCTGTTTGCAGCATAAAGGAAATGTCAATGGTCCTAATACAATCCAGGTGTATCCAACTACTAGTGAACCGTGGGAAAGAGTTGTGCTAGATTTGTTAACCAATTTTAAATGTTCCCTCCAAGGCAACAAACATCTGAGTGTTATGGTAGTCCATTTCACCAGATATTGTGAGTTAGTTCCTATTGCAGATAAGAATGCCGAGACAGTAGCTAAAGTGTTTAAAGAACGCATTATCTGCAAGCATACCATCCCCGAAGTCCTTAGTAACCGATAATGGAGGTGAATTATGTAATGAAATTCTTGAAAATTTGTGTACCTTGTACAAGATCTCTAAATCCACCATTGTTCCTCATCATCCAGCCATCAATGAGTTAGCAGAACGAACCAATAAGAAAGTACTTGATGTCTTGGGGGGCCACTATCATCCCCAATAGTGAAACCTGGGATGAAGTTATACCAGATGTTCAATGTGCCATAAATTCTGCTTACAATGCTTCCATAGGTGACACTCCACATTATGCACTGTACGGTGTAGACAAGCATTTACCCTATGAGTTGTTATATTCCACTTCGAAACCCAATTATAATCCTGATGATTTCATAGCAACTCGTACCAGCAAAGCTCAGAGTGTTTTTAGAAGAATCCGTGAAACACTTCATAAATCAACAGCAGAATTTACTAGAGTAACTAATAGCCATGCTAAGCTGACAAAAGTTAAAGTGGGTTCGATAGTAATGCTGACTAATTTCAACAAAACATCCGCAATGCCTAAGCTCGATCAAAAGTTTGTTGGCCCTTATCAAATAGTTGAACATATCAATGGCAATAAGTATAAGGTTAGAGAAATTAGTACTGGTCAGTATAAAGAATCGCATTTAGATCATATGAAATTAGTATGCGATGTCGAGGATGATAATTCTACCCAGACTAATGAGACAGATGCTGACAATCCTCCTGACTCTGTACCCTCTACCTCTAATACTCAGCCAGATAATCAACCTGAATATCGTTATTCTTTGTGTACTCGACTAGTAATGAGAAACCCACAAGTATCTTTTGTAGATACTCGTTCAGATCGCTCTCAGTCAAGGCATGTGTTAGCCATTGCAGAAGAATTTGATCCACCTAAAGATGATAACCATTCTGCATATGTAAATCTTGCCCTCACAGAGTTGGGTTTAAATGTACATAGTATGTATGATTAGATGTCCAAGATGAATGAAGTTCTCAACTGTGTGTTTTGTTATCAGCTGATCAGTTTTCAGAAAAGAAAAATTTGTGTGTTCACGTTCCCTCTGAATTCTGAGAATTTAACAGTAATGATCTGTGTGCACCAGATTTGCCTTTGCTGTTAATTACTTTCACCTTTGTAAATATATATTTATTCTTACTCAGAATCCGTAGAGTGCATGAATACAGATCGATTGATCAATTCCATCCTTTATATACCATGATTTGTTCTTATAATTTGTAATGCATTATGTTAAAATCCATTATGTTAACATCCATTATGATACCATCCATTAGTTCTAAGTTACATATATCTTTGTTATTGTATAGAATCAGCCCTCAGCCACCTGCCTGTTCAGCCTATAGAGTAGTATTGTATGTTGAGACGACATACATAACATGACCGAGCTGTCAGTATAGCTACTGAATCCCCTGTGCATGTATAGCTTATCTGAGTGTCATAGTACCATCCATATGTTTTACATACACGACCCCTTTGCTGGGCCTAGTGACTGTTTGTATGACGTCACGGGATGTGTAATGAGGGCGTGGGACGCACTACCTCGGCCTCAATCCATGCATAGGACTACACCAGGCAACACACGGCAGGTTGGGCTCCCTTTCTCACACTCTGCAATACAGTGTTACCATCCAACAAGTGTGTTTATCTTCAACCTTCATATCTCCTTCGAACCCTCACGACAGGAGGAGACGGCTTTTCATGCTGTATATTTTTGTGAAAACTTGGGGGTTGTAAGGACATGGTTAGCGAGGGTCCTAGGTATAGTGGCGGGGATGGGAGTAACATTTCGACTTTGAGGGTTTTGCATTTTGATGTGGGAGGGGTTTCCAAGGACATTCCGAGGGCAGTGATGTATGTGGTGGCAGATTTTTCGTATGTTTCTCTGGGTATGCGGGAGGTGGGGGGTGTTTGTAGGGTGTGAGCGCTTGCGGCGAGTGTGTATCATACAGTTTGCAGGAATAGGCTACTATATGGGAGGGTGTGGGTAAATTGTTTTCCTTTGGGTTATCGTAATCTGACGGTAGATGTTATGTTAAGGTTGGGTGTACGGTAGAACTATGATGGGTTGTTTTCCCTGAAACTGTCACTTTTGTTTTGTTTTGAGATCCGTGGAGGGTGGAATGTGGAATAAGAGTGTGTGGTAGGGGAGTATGTGGGTGTGCAGTCGTTAAGCATGAGGAGGGGCATAGTGGGGGGGGGTGAACTGGAGACATATGGTTAAGAGACTGGGATTTTGACTTTAGACTTCAGGAATGGGCTTGAGTATGAACGGGAGAGTGAGTTTGTATAGAGTCAGGGGATGGCAGGGGAGGCTTTCTGAAGTGTCTTGGGCCAGGATGGTTTTTTAATGCTTGATGTAGTACTGCTCTGCGTATGTACTACTATGTGTGTTGAATACGGTCTCAGAATTTTTGCTCCTGTGTCGGACGGTATATGTTTTACAGCTGTAATAGGATGTTTAGGTGGGGTGTGCCATGGTCTTTCTGTGAAGTTAGACACTCACTAAGGTGATTGCTGTTTGTTTATGTTTGTTGGGTTTTGATGTGGAGAGTTAAACATGTCCTGTTTAGGGTTTTCACAAGCATTTTTTATTTGAGGCTTAAAGACAGGGAGGTATTAAGAAAATATAATGTTCCCCATTTGGCTATGCTTACATGTGATAGGGAAATCTTTTATAACCATTTTTTTGTTTATGGTGAATCCCGTTGTCAGAAACCAAACTGTTACATGGTTACGGAATATGTTTATATAATGAACTTAATGATTAATTGTATTTTTAGTTTGTTCTTTTTCTTGAGGTGATCCTGGTATTATTGTAATTGCGGTATCATACTTTATGATGTTTTGGTTTTTACGTGGTGGTTTTGTAAGCCATGAGGCAGTTATAGCCTATACCTTTGTATTATGTTTTAGGAACAGATGTAGCATTGTAGATTTTATGCTTTATGTTCTTTAGTGATGTAAGGTTTTATACTTTTGGCTAGTATTGTATATGAGTTAGGGTTAACGTAAATTTTATTGTGCACTCTTGTGGTCTTACTTTTATGTTGTACTTCTCCGATAGGGTGGGGAGGTCTGGCTGGGGTAGGGTGGAGAGGTCTGGCTGGGGTAGGGTGGAGAGGTCTGGCTGGGGTAGGGTGGAGAGGTCTGGCTGGGGTAGGGTGGAGAGGTCTGGCTAGGGTAGGGTGGAGAGGTCTGGCTGGAGTAGGGTGGAGAGGTCTGGCTAGGGTAGGGTGGAGAGGTCTGGCTGGGGTAGGGTGGAGAGGTCTGGCTGGGGTAGGGTGGCGAGGTCTGGCTGGGGTAGGGGGAGAGGTCTGGCTGGGGTAGGGTGGTGAGGTCTGGCTAGGGTAGGGTGGAGAGGTCTGGCTGGAGTAGGTTGGAGTGGTCTGGCTGGGGTAGGGTGGGGAGGTCTGGCTAGGGTAGGGTGGAGAGGTCTGGATGGGGTAGGGTGGAGAGGTCTGGCTAGGGTAGGGGGAGAGGTCTGGCTGGGGTAGGGGGAGAGGTCTGGCTGGGGTAGGGGGAGAGGTCTGGCTGGGGTAGCGGGGAGTTCAGTTTGCAGGGTGTCACGGTTTTAAACATACTATGTTCCATTGATTTGGTATCTTATGATGTTCAAGTCATGGTAATGAATATCAGGTTTTACTTTTGTCAAGTTTATACAGAATATGTGTATCAATACTCTCTTTAAGTTGGTTATTGTTTGTGTTTTCATTAGATACTTTTTGTTATATGATGATATATATTTTATAATTATGTGACTCGTATTATACTTTCTTTTGTATATAAAAAAAGTGGATATATTTTTCAAAGTGTGTAGAGGTGGGGGGGGGGGTTACTGCATCTGTGTTGCAGCACAGGTTCTTAATTCTGCATATTGCAAGTTGAAGAATTGAGACACTTATGCAACACATGGGAATCTTTATTGAAGAAACGTTTCGCCACACAGTGGAGAAACGTTTCTTCAGTAAAGATTCCCATGTGTTGCATTAGGAGCCAGTTGCTGGACCACGCATCCAGCCTGTCCAGGTCTCTATGTAGACCTGTCTGGTCCGCATCTGATTTAATTCTCCTCATTAGCTTCACATCATCTGCAAACAGGGACACCTCTGAGTCTATCCCTTCCGTCATGTCGTTCACATATTCCAAGAATATCACTGGTCCCAGGACTGACCCCTGTGGGACCCCGCTCGTCACAGGCGCCCACTGTGATACCTCATCCCATACCATGACTCGCTGTTGCCTCTCTGTTAGTTATTCTTTGATCCATTGCAGTGTCCTTCCTGTTATACGTGCCTGATCCTCTAGATTCTGTACTAATCTCTTGTGAGGAACTGTGTCGAAGGCCTTCTTGCAGTCCAAGAAAATGTAATCAACCCACCGCTCCCTCTCATTTCTTACTTCAGTTACCTTGTCATAAAACTCCAGTAGGTTAGTGACACAGGATTTGCCTTCCATGAATCCGTGCTGGCTGTCGTTTATAATCTTGTTCCGCTCCAGATGCTCCACCACTCTTCTCCTGATAATCTTCTCCATGACTTTCCATACTATACACGTCAGTGACACTGGTCTATAGTTTAGTGCTTCATTTCTGTCTCCTTTATTAAAGATGGGGACTACATTTGCCTTCTTCCAAACTTCAGGTAGTTGGCCAGTTTCAAGGGAAGTGTTGAAGATTTTGGTTAGTGGCACACACAGTGTCTCTGCTCTCTCTCTAAGGACCCACGGAGAGATGTCCGGTCCCACCGCCTTTGAGGTATCAAGGTCACTTAGGAGCTTCTTCACCTTCTCCTCAGTTGTGTGTAATCCATCCAACACTTGCTGGTATATCCCTTGTTGGTGTACCCCACTGTTTTGTCTTCCCAGTGTCCCTTCAGCCTCCACTGTAAACACTTCCTGAAATCTCATGTTGAACTCCTCACATACTTCTTAGTCATTTCTTGTGAGCTCCCCAACCTTCTTTCCTCAGCCTGATTACCTGATTACCTTCGTACTGCTGCTGGGCCTCCCTCCTTGTCTGTGCATACTCGTTTCTGGCTCGTCGACTAATCTCTATTTTCCTGAGTCCTTTGCCTTCTGTACTTTTTCCATTCTCTAGAGCACTTAGTTTTTGCCTCCCTACACCTGTATGCACGGGAATATTCCCGTGACTCTCTGAGTTTTCAACTTCCAGTTGTGACCCCTTATTGCTGTGTTCCATTTCTGATGCATTCTGTCCTTATCCTCCCTGTCATTTCCTCTCATTATGCGTGTCGTTATCATGTGTTCCTTATTTCTCCTGTCCTTCAGTGTCGTCAGGTTGATTTCCCTTAACCTCTCCTCGTAGGACACATCCCTTAGCTCTAAGACAAGGCTTTCTCGAATTTATTGACGTGCTTGACTATGTGTGGTTTCCATACTGATGCTCCATACATCAATATGGGCCTAATGTACACGATGTACAGAGTCTTGAACGATTTCATACTTAGGTGTCAAAACGCTATTCTTAGGTTTGCCAGGAGCCCATATGCTGCAACAGTTATTTAGTTGTGTACTTCTGGAGGGTTGCACGGTATTTTACTCACCCCAGCATCATTTTCCTTGACTGAGATTTGTAGTCTTTGGCCATCTAGCCCGTACTCTGTCTGCGGTCGTCTTCGATCTTCCCCAATCTTTGTGATTTTGTTTTTGGGGCTAAACTCCAGGAGCCTGTTTGTTGGACCAGGCTTGCAGCCTGCCCAGATCCCTTTCTAGTCCTACCTGGCCTTCATCCAGTTTAATTCTCCGCATTAGCTTTACATCGTCTGGAAACAGGGACACCTCTGAGTCTCTCCCTTCAGCCATGTCATTCACATATACCAGAAACAGCACCGGTCCTAGGACTGACCCCAGTGGAACCCCGTTCGTTACAAGGCGGCCACAGTGATAACGCATCACGTACCATGACTCGGTGTTGCCTTCCTGTCAGGTATTCTTTGATCCATTACAGTCTCTTTCCTGTTATTTCTGCCTGGTCCTGTAGCTTTTGCATTAATCTCTTGTGAAGACCTGTGCCAAAAGCCTTCTCACAGTCCAACGAAATGCATTCTACCCACTCCTCCCTCTCGTGTCTTACTTCTGACACCTTGTCGTAAAACTTCAGTAATTATTATTATATTAATATTATGTCTATTTATACAAGTACATGTACAAGGTATACAGTCCAAGCTGACATCAATGACGTGCTACTATATAGAAAGAAGCTTGTTTTGCAGAGCATTTCGGGCAAATTAGGTCAGTTGTTTTCCTCAGGGTGCGACCCACACCAGTCGACTAACACCCAGGTAACCATTTTATACTGATGGGTGAACATGGACAATAGGTGTCTTAAGGAAGCACGTCCTAATGTTTTCTAGCCGTACCAGGAATTCGATCTCCGAACCCGTGTGCGAGTTGAGTGCGCTAACCATTGATTTACGGGAGCTAGGTTGCAATACAGGATATTCCCCTCAATGAAACTGTACTGGTTATCGTGTATAATCTCTTTCCTTTCTATGTGCTCCACCAGTCTTTTTCTAATAAGCTTTTCCATGACTCTGCAAACTACACATGTCAGTGACACTGGTCTGTAGTTTCATGCTACCTGCCTATCTCCTTTCTTAATTAAGGATTAGGACTACATTTGCTGTCTTCCGCACCTCAGGTAGTCGCCGTGTTTCGACAGATGTTTTAAAAATTTTCTTATTGGCACACACAGTGCCTCTGCTCCATCTCTCAGGGCCCACGGAGGGATATCCGGTCCCACTGCCTTTGAGGTATCCAGTTCACCCAGCAGCCTCTTCACCTCCTCCTCGGTTGTGCATAGTGTGTCCAGCACTTGCTGGTGTACCTCACCATTCCGGTTTTCTGGAGTCCTTTCTGTCTCCACTGAAAATACTTTTTTAAATCTCAAGTTGAGCTCTTGAAATACTTCTTGGTCGTTTCTTGTGATCTTCCTTCCTTCCTCAATCTGATTACCTGGTCCTTGACTGCTGTTTTCCTCCTGATATGGCTATACAACAGCTATGGGTCATATATGACTTTAGATGCTATATCATTCTCGTATTGCAACTGGGCCTCCCTCCTTATCCATGCGTATTCATTTCTGGGTCTTTGGCTATTCTCTTTATTTTCCTGGGTCCTTTGTCTTCTGTACTTTTCCATTCTTTAGCACAATTTTTTTTATTATTTATTTTTTTTTTTTTTTTTTTTTTGTGTGTGTGTGTGTGTGTGTGTGTGTGTGTGTGTGTGTGTGTGTGTGTGTGTGTGTGTGTGTGTGTGTGTGTGTGTGTGTGTGTGTGTGTGTGCTCACATATATGTATTCACCTACATGTGGTTGCAGGAACTGAGTCACAGCTCCTGGCCACACCTTCTTGCTGGTCTCTACTAGGTCCCCTCTCTCCTAGCTTTAAGAGCCTCATCGTACCTCTTCTCAAAGCTATGTATGTATTCCTCCTACTAGTTCACTATCCTGATTGTTCCACTCTCAGACAAATCTAAGACTGAAAAAATACTTCCTAGCATCCCTAAATCATCTCATTTTTCAACTTTAAACCGAGTCCTCTTGTTTTCTTCGAATTTCTCAAAAATTCTGTCCTTAATTACCTTGGCAATCCCTCGGTGTGTTTTTACGCAATCATATCCACGTTGATTCTCCTGTCCTTCAGTGTCATCTGGTTGACTTTCCTTAACCTCTCTTCGTAGGAGATACCCACTAGCTGCGGGATTGATCTTGTTGCAAACCGCTGCACTTTCTTTAATTTTTTGAGATGTTTGACTAGGAGTTGATTCTATATAAAAACATAAGAAATGAGGAACACTGCAGTAGGCCTGTAGGCCCATACTATTGGTGCTGCCTACTCCAGTATGGATGGACGTTTTTAGTTTTGCCAGGTACGCATTTGCTGCACCAGTTATTTGTTTAATATACGCCTAAGGGGATATTCTTGGAATGATACTCACCTCAGAGTCCTCCTCGAGCGAGGTTTGCAATCTTTATCCCCCATTCCATCCCACCCCCTCCGTCTGCGGTCTTCTTCGTCCCTCCCCAAACATCATAACTTTTCCTTTGGCGGAATTAAACTCCAGGAGCCATTGGTCAGACCAGGCCTGTTTCTTCAGTTTCTTCTGCTACAACAATGCACGTTCCAGACCACTGACAGCTCCAGAACGTCAGCCTCTTCACCTGCATATTTCATTTCCTTGCAAAGCCACCTTAAGAGAATATCCACTTTTGATTTTTCCCATCTGGAAGGTTGAGTGTCACAAGATACAGCAAGTGATATATTTCATCAGCAACTGCTACATTAGATACCTCAGTATGACGGGTCCTAAGTCACAGGTAGAACTGTGCAGTTTCCTAAATATGAATAATTAACATCCAGTCTGGTCTTGTGTTTATATCCTCCATCTGGCAAAACAGTGGATGTTGACGGAACTACTAAAAGCTATGACAATATCTGTTTTCTGATTTTTCCATTGCCTGTGAACGGTACATGGCAGTTCCTGTCTCATGCAATTTGAGTTAGATCTATACAATTAAAACTATATACAAGTCGGTCAACTATTTTTAAATGTATGGCATCTCGAATTTTTATTCGGTTTGCGGCTACTTCTTGAAGTCTTTCCAAGCCATCCTCATTTACAGGATAACGTTCTTCTTTCTCTGAATCATGGCGGATAATGTGTGGAGCCAACTGTAGCTGTAATCTTCAATTCCAATAGAGTTTCCATGATCTTATGCAGCTTGCAGTCAAACAGAATTTATAAAAATAAATGTAGAAGGTCAATTTACTTTCAAAATTATTCTGAAGCGAAAATACTACTGTTTGAAAATCTCATACGAAAATATCAAGAAAATATACGTATTCTGTAAATGTACTTGTGGCTGTATGAGAAAGAAGGGAATAGGAAAAGGGTGAAGATGTCTCAGTCTAGCTCTGTTTTATCTTCATATGAGAAACATTGATTTTTTTTTTCGCTTTCAACATAATTAAATAGAATAAATTTGTAATTTAATTATTAAATTTAGCTAAATTTGATATAGAGTATTAATTTTTGTTAGATATTTAAAAATCTAACAAAATCGAATTCAACAATTTCAGTTTATCCTAGAATCACTTATTACCGGTTTATTATTTTGTTTTTTTTCTCAGTTCCCCGCCGTCAGTTACAGTGGGAACACACATGGCAGTTTTCCAGCTATCTGGCATGTTTTTTTTTTTTTTTTTTTTTTTTGTGTGTGTGTGTGTGTGTGTGTGTGTGTGTGTGTGTGTGTGTGTGTGTGTGTGTGTGTGTGTGTGTGTGTGTGTGTGTGTGTGTGTGTGTCTAATGACACTAAGTCTGTAAGTTTACACATATCAACTGCTCTTTCTTTCAATAAATATAATGAAATATTGCTAAGCTCATTGGCTTTTATTGACTCCAACTTTTTTAAGTTTCATTACCTCTGTCTTTAATTTTTTTTTAATTTTATCAAATTTATCGTGGTTAGCCCTTTCATCTCCGAGTTCTAACACAATCCCTGTCTAATCAGTAATTGCCTCCATAAATTTGCTTAATTCCTCGCAAACCTCTACCATCTGTATGCTTTTCATTCTCATTCTTTAACTTTATTACTCTTATTAAGGAGTGTAGTAGTTTCAGTTCTCATTTGCGCCATCGTTTAGCCTCTAAACAGGTCAATTCAAATCATGGCCTCTCTATATATCGTTTTCCCAACACTCCCAATTGGTTTGAACTTTCCTGTGTTCTCTAGGAACTTTCTGGCTAGCCCTTTATCAATTCCGCATCCCACTGCATTCCTTGCAAAAAATCTTTCTTCCCTGCTTAGTCTCCTGTTCTGTAGTCTGGTTTATTTGTTCTTCCTTATTTTCTCTCCTGTCCTGCTTCTACCAACTATTGGAAGCAAAGCACTGTGATATGCTTGTATTCAACGCCTTTCATGTCAGATTTACTTAACATAAAAAAAAAAAACAGAAGAAGTCGACATGGTTCATTCCCTGCCAGTATTCTTGTGATTCTTTTAATATCTTGGTAAATTGTATTATCTACTATTGACTTCATCAGTTTTGTTCTCAGTGTTTTCGACCCCCATTTGAATACCAGTTCTGCCACACTATTTCATTGCTTTTTAAATACTTGCTCTCTGTGTTGCCATGGATCATGTAGCTCAGTCGAAACACCTTTCAGTAGGTAGGTACCTTTTTCTCGTTCCTTTCATCCAAACATCCTACACACATCGGGCATTTATTATATATTTCTTTGTGCAGCCCTGAAAAGGATTTGTATAGTGTTCCTGTTGTTCTCCACATACTCCTTATACTGGTTCTCCACATACTGGTTATAAATTACTGTCATCATTCCCATGGGTCAGGTAGCCGTTATTCCTCCAATTATATTGTCAATAAATTTACTAGCGTTCAAATTTCTCAGTACCTCAGAAATCTCGTGATTTTTATTGATGTTACCCATCCTTTTAAAGTCTCCTAGAATTACTACATTATCGTGCCTTGTGGCCCTAACAATTTCCTCCCATAGTAGTCTCCCTTGGTCCCTACCGTCCCCCAAACTTAGGTAGGGACCAAGGGAGACTACTATGGGAGGAAATTGTTAGGGCCACAAGGCACGATAATGTAGGAATTCTAGGAGACTTTAACTTTAGTCATATTGATTGGAATTTCTTGACTGGGAATTTAGAATTATACGACTTCTTAGAAGTAGTTCAGGATTGTTTTTTGAAGCAGTTTGTGACAGAACCTACAAGGGGTAATAACCTGCTTGACTTAGTTCTGGCAAACAATGAATCCCTTGTTAATAATTTAGAAGTTTCAGAGGAACTGGGTGCTAGCGACCACAAATCAATTACATTTAGCATTGAATGGAAGTATGATAGTAGGGATAACTCAGTAACAGTCCCAGATTTTCGCTTAGCAGATTACGATGGGGTTAGAGAACACTTATCATCTGTTGACTGGGGTAACGAAGAGAGCTATCAATATGACAGTTTTCTGAACACTATACATGAGGCTCAAAGAACGTTTATCCCGTATAAAGATATTAGATCAAATAGAAATGACACAAAATGGATGAATAATAGGCTGAAATATCTACTAGCCCATAGGAAAGGAATTTATAGGCGTATCAAAAGAGGTGAGGGTCATCTTATGAATCAGTATATTGACATTAAGAGGGACATTAAAAAGGGGATAAGAAAAGCTAAAAGGGACTATGAAGTTAAAGTTGCTAGGGATTCTAAAACTAACCCAAAAAGTTTTTTCCAGGTATATAGAACAAAAGTCAGAGATAAGACAGGTCCCCTTAAAAATAACTATGGGCATCTTACTGACAAAGAGAATGAAATGTGCTCGATTTTAAATAATTATTTTCTCTCGGTTTTTACACAGGAAGACACTAATAATATTCCAGTAATTAATTTTTATAGTGGGCCAGAAGATAAATTATGTAACATCATAGTCACTAGTGAAATGGTTGTGAAGCAGATAGACCGATTGAAGCAAAATAAGCCACCGGGTTCTGATGAGGTTTTTTCAAGGGTTCTTAAGGAATGCAAAATGGAACTCTGTGAACCATTAACTAACATTTTTAATTTATCTCTTCAAACAGGTGTAGTGTCTGATATGTGGAAGATGGCTAATGTAATTCCTATTTTTAAAACAGGGGATAAGTCGTTACCGTCAAATTACCGCCCAATAAGCCTGACTTCAATTGTAGGCAAATTACTAGAGTCAATTATAGCTGAGATTATAAGAAGCAATCTCGATAAGCATAGCTTGATTAATGAAACTCAGACAAGACCGGCCTCTTGTGAATCCATGCTAACTAATTTATTAACTTTCTTCAGTAAAGCTTTTGAGGCTGTTCACCACGATAAAGAATTTGATATTATTTACTTAGATTTTAGTAAGGCTTTTGATAGAGTTCCGCACAAAAGACTGTTAAAGAAAGTGGCAGCTCATGGCATTGGGGGAAGGGTGCTCTCGTGGATCGAATCATGGCTCACAGACAGGAAGCAGAGAGTGTCCATAAATGGGGTTAAATCCGAGTGGGGATCGGTAACAAGCGGCGTTCCACAAGGACAGTCTTGGGCCCGTTGTTGTTTATAATATATATCAATGATCTTGATGAAGGAATTAGTAGTGATATGAGCAAATTCGCCGATGACACAAAGATAGGTAGGATAATTGATTCATACGTAGATGTTATGGAACTTCAGAAAGATTTAGACAAACTCTATTCTTGGTCAGAAAAGTGGCAGATGCAGTTCAATGTAGATAAATGCAAGGTTCTGAAGCTCGGGAGTGTCCATAACCCTAGCACGTATAAGTTAAATAATGTAGAACTTAGCCATACAGATTGCGAAAAGGACTTGTTTCCAGTTTGGACAGCAAGAAGGGTACTATCATCTGTAAATCTTCTGAGAGTATTGACCTCATCTGTATTTTAACTCTGTGAAGAAGTGTCCAACTCTGTGAAGAAGTGTCTTGTGTGCTCCCGTGGACTGAACCAAGATGCCCTCCATCGAGCAACTTTACCAGCAACTTAAGGAAGAATTGAGGGCAGCGAAGATGGAGATACGGCGATTGACCGAGGAAAACAAGAGGATTCGTAGTAGTCGTCCTGTTTCGAGTCCTCAAGTCAAGAAGGGATCGTGGTCAGTGGCTGGACAGCAGGGAACGACGAAGTTGACGATCAAGAAGACGAATGGAAAGCCAGAAACGATGAAGAAGAAAGAGACTGCTGTGGAAACTCCTGTGGAAACCTCCAACGCATTCTCGGTGCTACCCGACGAATGTGAGTCGACTACTGGGATCGTCACGACGAACGACAACAAGGAAGGTAAGAATATTGCTGTTGTTGGGGATAGCCAGGTTATATACATGGATAGGGCATTCTGCTTGAAGGACAGGAGTAGGAGACAAAGGGTATGCTTTCCTGGGGCTGGGATGGAGGACATTGTTAGCCGGCTTGACAACATCATGAACGGTAATGGGATCAATCCTATTATTTGCCTCAGTGCTGGAGGCAATGATGTAGGCAAGCGTAGAAGTGAGGATTTAGTTAGAAAGTTCAGGACAGCTATAGACATAATTAGGAAGAAAGGGGGGGGGCGCCCTGTTATATGTGGCATTTTGCCAAGAAGAGGTGTTGGTAATGAATGGTTGTCCAGAGCAATTGGTATTAATTGTTGGCTGGATAAACACTGTAAGGATAATGCAGTACCATTCATTGACAACTGGGACAACTTCTATGGCCGAAATGACATGTATTCCAGGGATGGGGTTCACTTATCCAGGGCAGGTGTGGGTTTTCTTGCTAACTCAGTTGAGGGGGTTGTTAGGACTTTAAACTAGGATTAGTTAGAGGTATGGGTTTAGAAATGATAAATAATGAGTATGGATATATTGACTTATGCTCTGATATTAAGAATCTTAATAGTAACTGTCATGGAGTAACTCTGGGTTATGATAATTTCAGAAATTGTGTTAAAACAAAGATGACTAGGAAAAATGAGAAGAAAAAACATATGAAGGTGTTTTATGCTAACAGTCGAAGTGCAAGAAATAAAATGAATGAACTACGTTTGGTAGCATGTGCTGGGAACTTCGATATCATTGCATTAACTGAAACGTGGTATGATTTAAAGAGTCGGGATATGACTGCTGAGTGTAATATTCAGGGATTTAAGTTGTTCAATGTGGATAGATCTAATGGGAAGGGGGGAGGAGTTGCATTGTTTGTTCGAGAAAATATTAATTGTTGCATAAAAACAGGTATAAAAATAGATGGAGCAGTAACAGAGTCTGTTTGGGTAGAGTTCGTGGAGGGTCAAGAAAAACTAATTCTAGGTGTAATATACCGACCTCCAGGCTTGGATCACGATAGAGGGAGACTTCTTTAGGACGAAATTGTTAGGGCTTCTGGACACAGTAACATAGTCATAGTAGGGGACTTTAACTTTAGTCAAATTGACTGGAATTCTTTGACAGGTAATCTAGAGTCCAGTGACTTTATGGAAACAGTTCAGGACTGTTTTCTGAAACAGAGCGTAACTGAGCTTACCAGGGGTAATAATTTGCTAGACCTAGTCTTGTCAAATAAGGAAACACTCGTGAATAATCTGGAGATCACTGAAGAGCTTGGCGCAAGTGATCACAAATCCATCACTTTCAGCATTAATTGGGAATGCAAGAATAATGATAATACAGTAAAAATCCCTGATTTTCGTTCTGCCGATTATAATGGACTTAGGGAACATCTGTCTAATCTTGATTGGGGTTATCTAGCTAATGATTTTATTGACGATAATCATACTTATGAATATGAAGGGATCTGCTTTTATGATTGTTTTCTTAATAATGTACACAGTGCCCAGAGTATATACATTCCCCAGAGAGAAATTAGGTCTAATAATAACGATCCCAAATGGGTTAACAGGAGGCTAAAACATCTATTAGGGGAGAAAAGAGGAATTTATAGGCGCATCAGAAGAGGAGAGGTTAACCTTTGTAGATGAATGGTTCAGAGAACCGACATGTTGATAAATTAGACACATGTGCAACTCTTGGGTATCTTTATTGAGGAAACGTTTCGCCACACAGTGGCTTCATCAGTCCATACAAAGGAGAATCTTGAAGAACAGGAGGAGAATGAGGTAATCAGTCCCTCAACCTTGAGACGATGTGGTCAGTCCATCAATCTTGAATAGAGGTTAACCTTACTGACCAATATGTTCAGCTTAAAAGAGAAGTAAAAAAGGCGATTAGAAAGGCTAAATGTGACTATGAAATTAGAGTTGCTAATGAATCAAAGACTAATCCAAAGGGGTTCTTTCAAGTGTATAGGACGAAGGTGAAGGAAAGAGTAGGACCTCTGAAAACTGGGAATGGACAGCTGACGGATAATGAACTGGAAATGTGTTCCTTATTTAATGACTACTTTCTGTCAGTTTTTACACAGGAAGATGTAAATGAGATTCCAGTAATTAACAATTATTTAGTTCCTGATGAATTTAAGTTAACTAATATTACTGTCACGAGGGACATGGTTATTAAACAGATAGACAAACTGAAACAAAATAAGTCCCCGGGACACGATGAGTTGTTTTCAAGGGTACTTAAGGAATGCAAGATGGAGCTTAGTCAGCCATTAACGAGTGTATTCAATGCGTCCATCCTTACCAGTGTTGTGCCAGAGTTATTAAAGATAGCTAATGTGGTTCCTATATTCAAATCAGGGGATAAGTCAAATTACCGTCCAATAAGCCTGACATCTATAGTGGGCAAGTTATTAGAATCAATTATAGCTGACATTATCAGAAGTCACCTCGAAGAGCATAACTTGATAAATGAATCTCAGCATGGATTCACGAAAGGTCGTTCCTGCCTGACAAACTTGCTGACGTTCTTCAATAGAACATTTGAGGCAGTTGACAGTGATAAGGAATATGATATTGTTTATTTGGATTTTAGTAAAGCCTTCGACAGAGTACCTCACAAGAGACTCTTAAGAAAAGTGGCAGCTCATGGTATAGGAGGTAAAGTTCTAGCATGGATTGAGGCATGGCTTACCAATAGAAAGCAGAGAGTTACAATTAATGGAGTGAAATCTGAATGGGGATTAGTCACTAGTGGCGTTCCACAAGGATCAGTTTTAGGCCCTCTCCTGTTCATAATTTACATTAATGACCTTGATGAAGGGATTACTAGTGACATGAGTAAGTTTGCTTATGATACAAAGATAGGCCGTATAATTCACTCTGAGGAGGATATCAATGAACTCCAGGACGATTTGAACAAACTAAGTGACCTGTACTTAACTGTGGTGACCTGTACTTAACTCAGTGGTGACCTGTACTTTTGAGTGGTGACCTGTACTTAACTCAGTGGTGACCTGTACTTAACTCAGTGGTGACCTGTACTTAATTTGAGTGGTGACCTGTACTTAATTTGAGTGGTGACCTGTACTTAACTCAGTGGTGACCTGTACTTAACTCAGTGGTGACCTGTACTTAACTCAGTGGTGACCTGTACTTAACTCAGTGGTGACCTGTACTTAACTCTGTGAAGAAGTGTCTTGTGTGCTCCCGTAGACAGAACCAAGATGCCCTCCATCGAGCAACTTTACCAGCAACTTAAGGAAGAATTGAGGGCAGCGAAAATGGAGATACGGCGATTGACCGAGGAAAACAAGAGGATTCGTAGTAGTCCTCCTGTTTCGAGTCCTCAGGTCAAGAAGGGATCGTGGTCAGTGGCTGGACAGCAGGGGACGACGAAGTTGACGATCAAGAAAACGAATGGAAAGCCAGAAACGATGAAGAAAGAGACTGCTGTGGAAACCCCCAACTCATTCTCGGTGCTACCCGACGAATGTGAGTCGACTACTGGGATCGTCACGACGAATGACAACAAGGAAGGTAAGAATATTGTTGTTGTTGGGGATAGCCAGGTTAGATACATGGATAGGGCATTCTGCTTGAAGGACAGGAGTAGGAGACAGAGGGTATGCTTTCCTGGGGCTGGGATGGAGGACATTGTTAGCCGGCTTGACAACATCATGAACGGTAATGGGATCAATCCTATTATTTGCCTCAGTGCTGGAGGCAATGATGTAGGCAAGCGTAGAAGTGAGGATTTAGTTAGAAAGTTCAGGACAGCTATAGACATAATTAGGAAGAAGGGGGGGCGCCCTGTTATATGTGGCATTTTGCCAAGAAGAGGTGTTGGCAATGAATGGTTGTCCAGAGCAATTGGTATTAATTGTTGGCTGGATAAACACTGTAAGGATAATGCAGTACCATTCATTGACAACTGGGACAACTTCTATGGCCGAAATGACATGTATGCCAGGGATGGGATTCACTTATCCAGGGCAGGTGTGGGTTTTCTTGCTAACTCAGTTGAGGGGGTTGTTAGGACTTTAAACTAGGATTAGTTAGAGGTATGGGTTTAGAAATGAGTATGGATATATTGACTTATGCTCTGATATTAAGAATCTTAATAGTAACTGTCATGGAGTAACTCTGGGTAATGATAATTTCAGAAATTGTGTAAAAACAAAGATGAATAGGAAAAATGTGCAGAAGAAAAACCATATGATGGTATTTTAGGCTAACAGTCGAAGTGCAAGAAATAAAATTAATGAACTACGTTTGGTAGCATGTGCTGGGAACTTTGATATCATTGCATTAACTGAAACGTGGTAAGATTTAAAGAGTCGGGATATGACTGCTGAGTGTAATATTCAGGGATTTAAGTTGTTCAATGTGGATAGATCTAATGGGAAGGGGGATGGAGTTGCATTGTATGTTCGAGAAAATATTAATTGTTGCATAAAAACAGGTATAAAAATAGATGGAGCAGTAACAGAGTCTGTTTGGGTAGAGTTCGTGGAGGGTCAAGAAAAACTAATTCTAGGTGTAATATACCGACCTCCAGGCTTGGATCACGATAGAGGGAGACTTCTTTGGGACGAAATTGTTAGGGCTTCTGGACACAGTAACATAGTCATAGTAGGGGACTTTAACTTTAGCCAAATTGACTGGAATTCTTTGACAGGTAATCTAGAGTCCAGTGACTTTATGGAAACAGTTCAGGACTGTTTTCTGAAACAGAGCGTAACTGAGCCTACCAGGGGTAATAATTTGCTAGACCTAGTCTTGTCAAATAAGGAAACACTCGTGAATAATCTGGAGATCACTGAAGAGCTTGGCGCAAGTGATCACAAATCCATCACTTTTAGCATTAACTGGGAATGCAAGAATAATGATAATACAGTAAAAATCCCTGATTTTCGTTCTGCTGATTATAATGGACTTAGGGAACACCTGTCTAATCTTGATTGGAGTTATCTAGCTAATGATTTTATTAACGATGATGATACTTATGATTATGAAGGGATCTGCTTTTATGATTGTTTTCTTAATAATGTACACAGTGCCCAGAGTATACACATTCCCCAGAGAGAAATTAGGTCTAATAATAACGATCCCAAATGGGTTAACAGGAGGCTAAAGCATCTATTAGGGGAGAAAAGGGGAATTTATAGGCTCATCAGAAGAGGAGAGGTTAACCTTACTGACCAATATGTTTAGCTTAAAAGAGAAGTAAAAAAAGTCGATTAGAAAGGCTAAACGTGACTATGAAATTAGAGTTGCTTATGAATCAAAGACTAATCCAAAGGGATTCTTCAAGTGTATAGGACGAAGGTGAAGGAAAAACTAGGACCTCTGAAAATTGGGAATGGACAGCTGACGGATAACGAACTGGAAATGTGCTCCTTATTTAATGACTATTTTTTGTCAGTTTTTACACAGGAAGATGTAAATGAGATTCCAGTAATCAATGATTACTTAGTTCCTGATGAATTTAAGTTAACTAATATTACTGTCACGAGGGACATGGTTATTAAACAGATAGACAAACTGAAGCAAAATAAGTCCCCGGGACCCGATGAGTTGTTTTCCAGGGTACTTAAGGAATGCAAGATGGAGCTTAGTCAGCCATTAACGAGTGTATTCAATGCGTCCATCCTTACCAGTGTTGTGCCAGAGTTGTGGAAGATGGCTAATGTGGTTCCTATATTCATAAGAACATAAGAACATAAGAAAGGAGGAACACTGCAGTAGGCCTGTTGGCCCATACTAGGCAGGTCCTTTACAATTCATCCCACTAACAAAACATTTGCCCAACCCAATTTTCAATGCCACCCAAGAAACAAGCTCCGATGTGCAAGTCCCACTCAAATCCAACCCCTCCCACTCATGTACTTATCCAACCTAAATTTGAAACTACCCAAAGTCCTAGCCTCAATAACCCAACTAGGTAGACTGTTCCACTCATCAACTACCCTATTTCCAAACCAATACTTTCCTATGTCCTTTCTAAATCTAAACTTATCTAATTTAAATCCATTACTGCGGGTTCTCTCTTGGAGAGATATCCTCAAGACCTTGTTAATATCCCCTTTATTAATACCTATCTTCCACTTATACACTTCGATCAGGTCTCCCCTCATTCTTCGTCTAACAAGTGAATGTAACTTAAGAGTCTTCAATCTTTCTTCATAAGGAAGATTTCTAATGCTATGTATTAATTTAGTCATCCTACGCTGAATGTTTTCTAACGAATTTATGTCCATTCTGTAATATGGAGACCAGAATTGAGCTGCATAATCTAGGTGAGGCCTTACTAATGATGTATAAAGCTGCAGTATGACCTCTGGACTTCTGTTGCTTACACTTCTTGATATAAATCCCAGTAATCTATTTGCCTTATTACGTACGCTTAGGCATTGCTGTCTTGGTTTAAGGTTGCTGCTTACCATAACCCCCAAGTCCTTTTCGCAATCTGTATGGCTAAGTTCTACATTATTTAACTTATAAGTGCTAGGGTTATGGACACTCCCGAGCTTCAGAACCTTGCATTTATCTACATTGAACTGCATCTGCCACTTTTCTGACCAAGAGTAGAGTTTGTCTAAATCCTCCTGAAGTTCCCTAACATCTACGTTTGAATCAATTATCCTACCTATCTTCGTGTCATCGGCGAATTTGCTCATATCACTAGCAATTCCTTCATCAAGATCATTGATATATATTATAAACAACAACGGGCCCAAGACTGATCCCTGTGGAACGCCACTTGTTACTGATCCCCACTCGGATTTAACCCCATTTATGGACACTCTCTGCTTCCTGTCTGTGAGCCATGATTCGATCCACGAGAGCACCCTTCCCCCAATGCCATGAGCTGCTACTTTCTTCAACAGTCTTTGGTGCGGAACTCTATCAAATGCCTTACTAAAATCTAAGTAAACAATATCAAATTCTTTATCGTGGTCAACAGCCTCAAAAGCTTTACTGAAGAAAGTTAATAAATTAGTTAGACAAGACCGGCCTCTTGTGAATCCATGCTGAGTATCATTAATCAAGCTATGCTTATCGAGATGGCTTCTTATAATCTCAGCTATAATTGACTCTAGCAACTTGCCTACAATTGAGGTCAGGCTTATTGGGCGGTAATTTGACGGTAACGACTTGTCCCCTGTTTTAAAAATAGGAATTACATTAGCCATCTTCCACATATCAGACACTACACCTGTTTGAAGAGATAAATTAAAAATATTAGTTAATGGTTCACAGACTTCCATTTTGCATTCCTTAAGAACCCTTGAAAAAACCTCATCAGGACCCGGTGACTTATTTTGCTTCAGTCGGTCTATCTGCTTCACAACCATTTCACTAGTGACTGTGATGTTACATAATTTATCTTCTTCTGATCCACTATAAAAATTAATTACCGGAATATTATTAGTGTCTTCCTGTGTAAAAACCGAGAGAAAATAATTATTTAAAATCGAGCACATTTCATTCTCTTTGTCAGTAAGATGCCCATAGTTATTTTTAAGGGGACCTATCTTATCTCTGACTTTTGTTCTATATACCTGGAAAAAACTTTTTGGATTAGTTTTAGAATCCCTAGCAACTTTAATTTCATAGTCCCTTTTAGCTTTTCTTATCCCCTTTTTAATGTCCCTCTTAATGTCAATATACTGATTCATAAGATGACCCTCGCCTCTTTTGATACGCCTATAAATTCCTTTCTTATGCCCTAGTAGATATTTCAGCCTATTATTCATCCATTTAGGGTCATTTCTATTTGATCTAATTTCCTTATAAGGGATAAACGTTCTTTGAGCAGCATGTATTGTGTTCAGAAAACTGTCATATTGATAGCTCTCTTCGTTACCCCAGTCAACAGATGATAAGTGTTCTCTAAGCCCATCGTAATCTGCTAAGCGAAAATCTGGGACTGTTACTGAGTTATCCCTACTATCATACTTCCATTCAATTCTAAATGTAATTGATTTGTGGTCGCTAGCACCCAGTTCCTCTGAAACTTCTAAATTATTAACAAGGGATTCATTGTTTGCCAGAACTAAGTCAAGCAGGTTATTTCCCCTTGTAGGTTCTGTCACAAACTGCTTCAAAAAACAATCCTGAACTACTTCTAAGAAATCGTATGATTCTAAATTCCCAGTCAAGAAATTCCAATCAATATGACTAAAGTTAAAGTCTCCTAGAATTACTACATTATCGTGCCTTGTGGCCCTAACAATTTCCTCCCATAGTAGTCTCCCTTGGTCCCTATCTAAATTTGGGGGACGGTATATCACACCTAAAATTAATTTTTCATGCCCCTCTGAAAATTCTATCCAAACAGACTCTGTGTGTGTTACTTCAGACTTAATACCCGTTTTTATGCAACAGTTCAAGCGATCTCGGACATACAATGCCACCCCACCCCCCTTCCCGATACTTCTATCTACTTGGAACAATTTAAAACCCTGAATGTGACATTCTGCAGGCATGTCCCGACTTTTTGAATTAAACCACGTCTCAGTAATGGCAAATACATCTATGTTACCTGCACTAGCAACTAGTCTCAACTCGTCCATCTTATTCCTAGCACTGCGACTATTTGTGTAATAAATTTTTAATGACCCTCCTCTCTCTTTACCCTTCCTGCTCCTTTCTATTATTCCACTAAACCTATTACTGTCCTTGTCAATTAGTGCCACTGTCTTTCCAATATCCACCTCATTTTGCCTATTACTAGTTCTAGTACTCATGTTACTACCCTGCGACTTAACAGTTTTCCCACCAAAACCCATACCACTAACTATTCCTAGTTTAAAGACCTAACAGCTCCCTCCACTGCGTTGGCCAGTGCTCCCACCCCACACCTAGATAAGTGAACCCCATCCCTGGCATACATGTCATTTCTGCCATAGAAGAGGTCCCAGTTGTCAATGAATGTTACCGCATTTTCCTTACAGTATTTGTCTAGCCAGCAATTGACACCAATTGCTCTGGACAACCATTCATTTCCAACTCCTCTCCTTGGCAAAATGCCACATATGACAGGTTTCCCACCCTTCCTCCTAATTATCTCTATTGCTGACCTATACCTGCTAATCAGGTCCTCACTCCTACGTCTGCCAACATCGTTGCCTCCAGCACTGAGACAGATAATAGGATTGCTCCCATTACCTCTCATGATGTCATCCAGACGGCTAACAATATCCTTCATCCCAGCCCCAGGAAAACACACTCTCTGCCTCCTACTCCTATCCTTCAAGCAGAATGCCCTATCCATGTACCTAATCTGGCTATCCCCAACAACAACAATGTTTTTACCTTCCTTGGCGTCGTCCGTCGTGATGCTCCGAGTAGTCGACTCACATTCGCCAGGTAGCATAACACCACTTGTAGAATTCGTCAAGACGTTCTCGATGGTCTTCGTTGGGGTTTCTAGGGATGTCTTACTCACGTCTGCCAATGCTTCTTTGGTGCTCGTTGTGGCATTCCCAGTAGAACACTCACATTCGTCAGGTAGCACCGAGAATGAGTTGGAAGTTTCCACGGTAGTCTTCTGGTTTCTCGTTGTTTCTGCCTCTCCAACCGTTTTCTTGATCTTCAGCTTGGTTCCATGTTGCCCGGCCACTGACCAAGCTCCCCTCTTAACCTGGGGACTCACAACAGAAGGATTACTACGAATCCTCTTGTTCTCCTCCGTTAATCGCCGTATCTCCATCTTAGCAACTCTGAGCTCTTCTCTCAGCTGCTGGTAAAGTTGCTCAAGAGAGGGCATCCTGGTACAGATTCACAGAGAGCACACAAACAGGTCTTCACAGAGCTAAGGCCATCTTCCACATATCAGACACTGCACCTGTTTGAAGAGATAAATTAAAAATATTAGGTAATGGTTCACAGACTTCCATTTTGCATTCCTTTAGAACCCTTGAAAAAACCTCATCAGGACCCGGTGACTTATTTTGCTTCAGTCTGTCTATCTGCTTCACAACCATTTCACTAGTGACTGTCATGTTACATAATTTATCTTCTTCTGATCCACTATAAAAATTAATTACCGGAATATTATTAGTGTCTTCCTGTGTAAAAACCGAGAGAAAATAATTATTTAAAATCGAGCACATTTCATTCTCTTTGTCAGTAAGATGCCCATAGTTATTTTTAAGGGGACCTATCTTATCTCTGACTTTTGTTCTATAGACCTGGAAAAAACTTTTTGGGTTAGTTTTAGAATCCCTAGCAACTTTAATTTCATAGTCCCTTTTAGCTTTTCTTATCCCCTTTTTAATGTCCCTCTTAATGTCAATATACTGATTCATAAGATGACCCTCGCCTCTTTTGATACGCCTATAAATTCCTTTCTTATGCCCTAGTAGATATTTCAGCCTATTATTCATCCATTTTGGGTCATTTCTATTTGATCTAATTTCCTTATAAGGGATAAACGTTCTTTGAGCAGCATGTATTGTGTTCAGAATACTGTCATATTGATAGCTCTCTTCGTTACCCCAGTCAACAGATGATAAGTGTTCTCTAAGCCCATCGTAATCTGCTAAGCGAAAATCTGGGACTGTTACTGAGTTATCCCTACTATCATACTTCCATTCAATTCTAAATGTAATTGATTTGTGGTCGCTAGCACCCAGTTCCTCTGAAACTTCTGAATTATTAACAAGGGATTCATTGTTTGCCAGAACTAAGTCAAGCAGGTTATTACCCCTTGTAGGTTCTGTCACAAACTGCTTCAAAAGACAATCCTGAACTACTTCTAAGAAGTCGTATGATTCTAAATTCCCAGTCAAGAAATTCCAATCAATATGACTAAAGTTAAAGTCTCCTAGAATTACTACATTATCGTGCCTTGTGGCCCTAACAATTTCCTCCCATAGTAGTCTCCCCTGGTCCCTATCTAAATTTGGGGGACGGTATATCACACCTAAAATTAATTTTTCATGCCCCTCTGAAAATTCTATCCAGACTCTATATGTGTTACTTCAGACTTAATACCCGTTTTTATGCAACAGTTCAAGCGATCTCGGACATACAATGCCACCCCACCCCCCTTCCCCATACTTCTATATACCTGGAACAATTTAAAACCCTGAATGTGACATTCTGCAGGCATGTCCCGACTTTTTGAATTAAACCACGTCTCAGTAATGGCAAATACATCTATGTTACCTGCACTAGCAACTAGTCTCAACTCGTCCATCTTATTCCTAGCACTGCGACTATTTGTGTAATAAATATTTAATGACCCTCCTCTCTCTTTACCCTTCCTGCTCCTTTCTGTTATTCCACTAAACCTATTACTGTCCTTGTCAATTAGTGCCACTGGCTTTCCAATATCCACCTCATTTTGCCTATTACTAGTTCTCCTAGTACTCATGTTACTACCCTGCGACTTCACAGTTTTCCCGCCAAAACCCATACCACTAACTATTCCTAGTTTAAAGATCTAACAGCTCCCTCCACTGCGTTGGCCAGTGCTCCCACCCCACACCTAGATAAGTGAACCCCATCCCTGGCATACATGTCATTTCTCCCATAGAAGAGGTCCCAGTTGTCAATGAATGTTACTGCACTTTCCTTACAGTATTTGTCCAGCCAGCAATTGACACCAATTGCTCTGGACAACCATTCATTTCCAACTCCTCTCCTTGGCAAAATGCCACATATGACAGGTTTCCCACCCTTCCTCCTAATTATCTCTATTGCTGACCTATACCTGCTAATCAGGTCCTCACTCCTACGTCTGCCAACATCGTTGCCTCCAGCACTGAGACAGATAATAGGATTGCTCCCATTACCTCTCATGATGTCATCCAGACGGCTAACAATATCCTTCATCCCAGCCCCAGGAAAACACACTCTCTGTCTCCTACTCCTATCCTTCAAGCAGAATGCCCTATCCATGTACCTAATCTGGCTATCCCCAACAACAACAATGTTTTTACCTTCCTTGGCGTCGTCCGTCGTGATGCTCCGAGTAGTCGACTCACATTCGCCAGGTAGCATTACACCACTTGTAGAATTCGTCATGACGTTCTCGATGGTCTTCGTTGGGGTTTCTAGGGATGTCTTACTCACGTCTGCCAATGCTTCTTTGGTGCTCGTTGTGGCATTCCCAGTAGAACACTCACATTCGTCAGGTAGCACCGAGAATGAGTTGGAAGTTTCCACGGTAGTCTTCTGGTTTCTCGTTGTTTCTGCCTCTCCAACCGTTTTCTTGATCTTCAGCTTGGTTCCATGTTGCCCGGCCACTGACCAAGCTCCCCTCTTAACCTAGGGACTCACAACAGAAGGATTACTACGAATCCTCTTGTTCTCCTCCGTCAATCGCCGTATCTCCATCTTAGCAACTCTAAGCTCTTCTCTCAGCTGCTGGTAAAGTTGCTCAAGAGAGGGCATCCTGGTACAGATTCACAGAGAGCACACAAACAGGTCTTCACAGAGCTAAGTACACGTCACCACTGAGCTAAGTACACGTCACCACTGAGCTAAGTACACGTCACCACTGAGCTAAGTACACGTCACCACTTACCTATGTCCTTTCTAAATCTAAATTTATCCAACTTAAATCCATTATTCCTGGTTCTTACCTGGTTCGACACCCTCAGTACTTTATTAATGTCTCCCTTGTTTATGCCCGTCATCCACTTATACACTTCAATGATATCTCCCCTCATTCTACGCCTCTCCAGAGAGTGGAGATTTAAGGCTATCTTCATACGGGAGGTTCCTTACACAGTAAATCATTTTAGTCATTCTTCTCTGTATGTTCTCTAATGAGTCTATGTCCATCCTGTAGTAAGGGGACCAAAACTGAGCAGCATAATCTAAATGAGGCCTCACTAGTGATGTATAGAGCTGCAAAATAACTTTTGGACTTCTGTTACTTATACTTCTTGAGATAAATCCAAGTAATCTGTTGGCTTTGTTGCGCACACTAAGGCACTGCTGTCTTGGCTTTAGATTTCTGCTTACCATGACTCCCAAGTCTTTTTCACATTCTGTATGACCAAGCTCTACTTCACCTAGATTATAGCTTCGAGGGTTATTTTCATTACCAAGGGCAAGTACCTTACACTTATCCACATTAAACTTCATCTGCCATTTTTCAGACCAAGACATTAATTTGTTCAAATCGTCCTGGAGTTCATTGATATCCTCCTCAGAGTGAATTATACGGCCTATCTTTGTATCATCAGCAAACTTACTCATGTCACTAGTAATCCCTTCATCAAGGTCATTAATGTAAATTATGAACAGGAGAGGGCCTAAAACTGATCCCTGTGGAACGCCACTAGTGACTAATCCCCATTCAGATTTCACTCCATTAATGGTAACTCTCTGCTTTCTATTGGTAAGCCATGCCTCAATCCACGCTAGAACTTTACCTCCTATACCATGAGCTGCCACTTTTCTTAAGAGTCTCTTGTGAGGTACTCTGTCGAAGGCTTTACTAAAATCCAAATAAACAATATCATATTCCTTATCACTGTCAACTGCCTCAAAAGTTCTATTGAAGAACGTCAGTAAGTTTGTCAGGCAGGAACGACCTCTCGTGAATCCATGCTGAGATTCATTTATCAAGTTATGCTCTTCAAGGTGACTTCTGATAATGTCAGCTATAATTGATTCTAATAACTTGCCCACTATAGATGTCAGGCTTATTGGACGGTAATTTGAAGGAGTGGACTTATCCCCTGATTTGAATATAGGAACCACATTAGCCATCTTCCACAACTCTGGCACAACACTGGTAAGGATGGACGCATTGAATACACTCGTTAATGGCTGACTAAGCTCCATCTTGCATTCCTTAAGTACCCTTGAAAACAACTCATCGGGTCCCGGGGACTTATTTTGTTTCAGTTTGTCTATCTGTTTAATAACCATGTCCCTCGTGACAGTAATATTAGTTAACTTAAATTCATCAGGAACTAAATAATTGTTAATTACTGGAATCTCATTTACATCTTCCTGTGTAAAAACTGACAAAAAATAGTCATTAAATAAGGAACACATTTCCAGTTCATTATCCGTCAGCTGTCCATTCCCAGATTTCAGAGGTCCTACTTTTTCCTTCACCTTCGTCCTATACACTTGAAAGAACCCCTTTGGATTAGTCTTTGATTCATTAGCAACTCTAATTTCATAGTCACGTTTAGCCTTTCTAATCGCCTTTTTTACTTCTCTTTTAAGCTGAACATATTGGTCAGTAAGGTTAACCTCTCCTCTTCTGATGCGCCTATAAATTCCCCTTTTCTCCCCTAATAGATGCTTTAGCCTCCTGTTAACCCATTTGGGATCGTTATTATTAGACCTAATTTCTCTCTGGGGAATGTATATACTCTGGGCACTGTGTACATTATTAAGAAAACAATCATAAAAGCAGATCCCTTCATATTCATAAGTATGATTATCGTCAATAAAATCATTAGCTAGATAACCCCAATCAAGATTAGACAGATGTTCCCTAAGTCCATTATAATCGGCAGAACGAAAATCAGGGATTTTTACTGTATTATCATTATTCTTGCATTCCCAATTAATGCTAAAAGTGATGGATTTGTGATCACTTGCGCCAAGCTCTTCAGTGATCTCCAGATTATTCACGAGTGTTTCCTTATTTGACAAGACTAGGTCTAGCAAATTATTACCCCTGGTAGGCTCAGTTACGCTCTGTTTCAGAAAACAGTCCTGAACTGTTTCCATAAAGTCACTGGACTCTAGATTACCTGTCAAAGAATTCCAGTCAATTTGACTAAAGTTAAAGTCCCCTACTATGACTATGTTACTGTGTAAAGAAGCCCTAACAATTTCGTCCCAAAGAAGTCTCCCTCTATCGTGATCCAAGCCTGGAGGTCGGTATATTACACCTAGAATTAGTTTTTCTTGACCCTCCACGAACTCTACCCAAACAGACTCTGTTACTGCTCCATCTATTTTTATACCTGTTTTTATGCAACAATTAATATTTTCTCGAACATACAATGCAACTCCTCCCCCCTTCCCATTACATCTATCCACATTGAACAACTTAAATCCCTGAATATTACACTCAGCAGTCATATCCCGACTCTTTAAATCATACCACGTTTCAGTTAATGCAATGATATCAAAGTTCCCAGCACATGCTACCAAACGTAGTTCATTAATTTTATTTCTTGCACTTCGACTGTTAGCATAAAATACCATCATATGTTTTTTCTTCTGCACATTTTTCCTATTCATCTTTGTTTTTACACAATTTCTGAAATTATCATTACCCAGAGTTACTACATGACAGTTACTATTAAGATTCTTAATATCAGAGCATAAGTCAATGTATCCATACTCATTATTAATCATTTCTAAACCCATACCTCTAACTAATCCTAGTTTAAAGTCCTAACAACCCCCTCAACTGAGTTAGCAAGAAAACCCACACCTGCCCTGGATAAGTGAACCCCATCCCTGGCATACATGTCATTTCGGCCATAGAAGTTGTCCCAGTTGTCAATGAATGGTACTGCATTATCCTTACAGTGTTTATCCAGCCAACAATTAATACCAATTGCTCTGGACAACCATTCATTACCAACACCTCTTCTTGGCAAAATGCCACATATAACAGGGCGCCCCCCCTTCTTCCTAATTATGTCTATAGCTGTCCTGAACTTTCTAACTAAATCCTCACTTCTACGCTTGCCTACATCATTGCCTCCAGCACTGAGGCAAATAATAGGATTGATCCCATTACCGTTCATGATGTTGTCAAGCCGGCTAACAATGTCCTCCATCCCAGCCCCAGGAAAGCATACCCTTTGTCTCCTACTCCTGTCCTTCAAGCAGAATGCCCTATCCATGTATCTAACCTGGCTATCCCCAACAACAACAATATTCTTACCTTCCTTGTTGTCGTTCGTCGTGACGATCCCAGTAGTCGACTCACATTCGTCGGGTAGCACCGAGAATGCGTTGGAGGTTTCCACAGGAGTTTCCACAGCAGTCTCTTTCTTCTTCATCGTTTCTGGCTTTCCATTCGTCTTCTTGATCGTCAACTTCGTCGTCCCCTGCTGTCCAGCCACTGACCACGATCCCTTCTTGACCTGAGGACTCGAAACAGGAGGACTACTACGAATCCTCTTGTTTTCCTCGGTCAATCGCCGTATCTCCATCTTCGCTGCCCTCAATTTTTCCTTAAGTTGCTGGTAAAGTTGCTCGATGGAGGGCATCTTGGTTCAGTCCACGGGAGCAAACAAGACACTTCTTCACAGAGTTAAGTACAGGTCATCTTCAAATTCTATAACCCACTACTATTGCAAAACGAAAAACAAATCCAGTTTCTTATATATTTTTTCAGATGGTTTGGCTAATAAAGGATAAAGAAAGTGTTAACAAAAACACACAAAATGTATTTACAGTTTGCAAAAGTCAGTCGATGAATAAAATATATTGATTTAGAGTTCCATAATGTTTACCTTCGACTTTCTTTGTTCTGGTCGTATAAATCTCACCCTAAGTTGAGAAAAATTAAAACATTTGGTGTGACAGCAAAATCTTCGATTTCGAAGAGTACACCAGATGAAAAGACGTGACCTAAGGGATACACTTCGGAGTGACATTTGAGGTGACTGACCAAAGTGTACATTATCCTTCAAGTACAACTTTCGTTTCAGCACTTGAGTGACATGACATTCTTTGGTTAAGAGAAACCGTCATTAACATTTGTGACCTGAAGCATCGTGTGAGCGTTCTAGATTTTCGCCTGTTTCGTAACCAGTTCTTATAGGATTTCTAGGAATTCATAAGAAAACATGTTTCACTCGCCTATCTTACTAGTTTTCAAGTTAGAAAATCATCCTTCTTAGATGACTTCTGCAACATTACTAGATGTGATGAAAACCGACAAGTTGAAGAATTCAGACGCTTATGCAACATATGGGAATTTTTACTGAAGAAACGTTTCGCCACGCAGTGGCTTCATCAGTCCTATACAAAGCAGGAAGGTATAAGAAGAGGAGTAATTTGAGGTAATCAGTCCCTCAGCCTGGAGTCGATGTGTTCAGTACTTTCTACAAAATTGATGGACTGAACACATCGACTCCAGGCTGAGGGACTGATTACCTCAAACTCCTCCTCTCCTTACACTTTCCTGCTTTGTATAGGACTGATGAAGCCACTGTGTGGCGAAGCGTTTCTTCAGTAAACATTCCCATATGTTGCATAAGTGTCTCAATTCTTCAACATTACTAGATGTTTTCACTCTCTCCAGCATCGCTGGACTCTAGTCTAGAGTCACCAAATTCTGAGGCTCTTTCCTTAGGTTACTGGAATTATGTATTGTTTATTGCACACTTTAGTCCCTAATTACTCTTGGCCTGAGTATTTTATTTCTTAGTTGCTAATAAATTTTAGTTTTACTTATGGTACAATTTTGCTAAATAATTATTCAGTAAATCACAGAAAATCTAGATCAATATTCAACCCCCAACGTTTCTGAGAAAAATTCAATCCTCATTACTTTTTCCACCAACTTTCAGCAACCCTCACACGTCCTGAAGCAACTTTCAGCAATCCTCACACGTCCTGAAATACCTCATAGCAACCTAAACATGTTCTAGATTATTATTCTCTAGCTCATATAAATTTCAACGCAGCATTGAACATTGCACACTTGATCTAGTTGCCCTAGCACTCCGTCTCTCCCTTGCCACTGATCTCTTAAATTATAATTTACGCGCGCACGCGCACAAACACGCACATGAGCACGCACACACACACACACACACGAGGACCAGGCTAAACTACAGAGGGATCTGGACTGGCTGGACGGCTGGTCCAGCAACTGGCTTTTGTAATTCAACCCCACCAAGTGCAAAGTCATGAAGATTAGAGAAGGGCAAAGAAGACCACAGACGGAGTACAATCTAGGGGGCTAGAACCTACAAACCTCACTCAAGGAAAATGATCTTAGGGTAAGTATAACACCGGGAATATCTCCTGAGGCGCACATCAACCAAATAATTGCTACAGCAAACTGGTGCCTAGTAAACCTAAGAACAGCATTCCGACATCTCAATAAGGAGTCATTCAGAACCTGTAGACTGTACGTTAGGCCTATACTGGAGTATGCAGCTCCAGTTTGGAACCTTCTACTAGCCAAGCATGTAAGGTAACTAGAGTAATTGCAAAGGTTTGCAACAGGACTAGTCCCGGAGCTAAGGGGTATGTCCTACGAGGAGAGGTTAAGGGAAATCGACTTGACGACACTGGAAGACAGGAGAAATAGGGGGGATATGATAACGATATATAAAATACTGAGAGGAATCGACAAGGTGAACAGAGACAGGATGTTCCAGAGATGGGACACAGCAACATGGGGTCACAATTGGAAGCTGAAGACTCAGATGAATCGGAGAGATGTTAGGAAGTGTTTCTTCAGTCACAGAGTTATCAGGAAGTGGAATAGTCTGGGTAGTGATTCAGTCGAGGCCGGATCCTTACATAGACCTTTTGACGAGGTATGATAAGGCTCATGGAGCAGGAAGAGTGACCGAGTAGAGGCCAGTAAAGAGGCGGGGCCAGGAGCTGTGACTCGACCCTTGCAACCACAACTAGGTGAGTACAACTAGTTGAGTACACACGTACAAACACGCGAGGACTGCAATAAAGTTGATGTAAAAAAGCTGTCCATTCCCAAAATTTTCACATATCCAGTCTACCCAGAGAATGTACAGTGTGTGGAATATTTACCATGAGATATAAATACCGCTTTTATAATTTTCACAGCTATTGTTCGTGGCTGTGAAAATCAATAAATTATGGCGAGCACAGCCACTGAAAGTTGTCGTTCACGCCAATGTGAAATTCTAAGCACTCTCGTGGCTTCTTATATTAACAATAAGAGAAATCACGAAGTCACTGTCCGTCTATATATTCCTCAGTAAGTGGACAGTTTGGCACGTGGTATTCACTATGATCATAGGGCTGACCACATCATCTGTGTGTCTTCCACATCTCCAAAAGTACTTGTAACTAAGCCTGAGCCTGGCCACATCAGTCAGTCTGATCCCATCGCAAATTGCTGCATAAATGTACTAATGTAGGTTCGTGTGATAGATCTACTCTGGCTACTCAATTAATTCCTATAACATTGTTTCATTATTTACTTCTCTCCTAATGCTCCTAATGCTATACACAGACAAGAAAATTCTATTCTACATTATTCTTCAGGGTATGTTTTTTTGGATAACTTATCAGTTTTATATTAAAGGAGTAACTGAACGTGTGATGGAATCCATAACACTGTACATAAAATCCTTTGCCAGGATTTTTACGTATCAGTATCTGGCTTCTCCAATGAACAGGTTGTTTCAGTCATTATGCGAGTCATCATAGTTCCTGTTATTATTACAGAGGTTTAAACAAGAGCAGATGCAGCTCTGCTCAGATGCATTAGTGAATATAATTTTTTGTTACAATATTTCTTAAATTTAAGCGAGAAATTTCTTCTTGAGACTTGCTTTTGCAAGTGATTTAAAAAAGGGGATAATTTGTGATGAGCTTCTTGGGAGGGGCTTAAAGGTATGTAGACAAGTCTATTTCTTCCATGGAGGGAAGAAATAGACTTGTCTGCTCTGATACAGTTCATGCAAGTTACAATACTTAATATAATTTAACGTTTTCACAACCCATTAAGATTTGTGTATTTACTTTTAGACATTCAAACTTGTAGTGGCAGTGTCAGGTTCATTTCCTAGCATTCTAACGCCAACTACAGTGAATATCAAGAACTCTATCGCTGATGCTACGAATACCAATAAAATATAGAAAGTAATAATAATTGTGAATGCATGCTGAGTAGGTGGACGCGTGGATGGGGGCGTTGACCCCTGGAACACTCCAGGTAGATCTCAGGTACAATATAGATTAGTACAGCTAACATAATGTTCTAACACAGAACAGTAAGTGAAGCTCTAACGGGTGGCCATCTCAGGCAGTTCGATTTCTCATTCTGTAAAGAAACATTTGAGATTAAGTTTACGCTTTGGTAACTAGGTGAGCAGTTCTTAAGACATGGTGGTCTTATTCGCTGTACTACGAAGGAAAGGTCACGCCAGTCACCAGAGAGAAAATTACTTGTTGTGGAGATGTAATTACTGGTCTCACTTAGGCGAAATAACAGTACAAGATGCAGGTTGTGTTGGATGGTGGGGATCCAAGAAGTATATAATAGTATGACCCGTCACTACCCGTCACTGCCGGTTAATTTCCATCAATGTCACTAATCGTCTCAACCCATCACTTTCCGTCTCTTTCCGTTACTACCCGTCACTATCGGTCACTGCCTGTCACTTTCCGTCACTACCGGTCGCTACCTGTACTGTTGGTCTTCACCCGTGATTAGTTACTGCTTATCATTAGCCGTCACTAATTGTCACTGCCAATCACTAGCCCTCACTACTCGTCACTTCCTGTCACTAGCAGTCACTAGCCGTCACTACCTGTCACAAGCCGTCACTACTCGTCACTGCCTGGCACAAGCCGTCACTACTCGTCACTGCCTCTCACTAGCCGTCACTACTCGTCACTGCCTATCACTAGCCCTCACTACTCATCACTGCCTATCACTAGCCCTCACTACTCGTCACTGCCTATCACTAGCCCTCACTACTCGTCACTGCCTATCACTAGCCCTCACTACTCGTCACTGCCTATCACTAGCCCTCACTACTCGTCACTGCCTATCACTAGCCCTCACTACTCATCACTGCCTATCACTAGCCCTCACTACTCGTCACTGCCTATCACTAGACCCTCACTACTCGTCACTGCCTATCACTAGCCGTCACTACTCGTCACTGCCTATCACTAGCCCTCACTACTCATCACTGCCTATCACTAGCCCTCACTACTCGTCACTGCCTATCACTAGCCCTCACTACTCGTCACTGCCTATCACTAGCCCTCACTACTCGTCACTGCCTATCACTAGCCCTCACTACTCGTCACTGCCTATCACTAGCCCTCACTACTCATCACTGCCTATCACTAGCCCTCACTACTCGTCACTGCCTATCACTAGACCCTCACTACTCGTCACTGCCTATCACTAGCCGTCACTACTCGTCACTTCCTATCACTAGCCCTCACTACTCGTCACTGCCTATCACTAGCCGTCACTACTCGTCACTGCCTATCACTAGCCGTCAATACTTCTCAAAAACAATTATCCTTCATTAGCTCTCATTACTCATTACCCTTCACTACCCCTCCTTACTCATCACTGCCTGTCATTAATCATCACTACCCCTCATTACCTTTCACTACCCCTCATTATTCATCAATGCCCGTCATTTCTCATCACAACCCCTCATTACTCATCACTACCCCTCATTCTTCACTACCCCTCCTTACTCATCACTGCCTGTCATTAATCATCACTACCCCTCATTACCTTTCACTACCCCTCATTATTCATCAATGCCCGTCATTTCTCATCACAACCCCTCATTACTCATCACTACCCCTCATTCTTCACTACCCCTCATTACTCATCACAACCCCTCATTACTCATCACTACCCCTCATTACCCTTAACTACCCCTCATTATTCATCACTACCCTCTCATTACTCTTCACTACCCCTCATTACTCATAACTATCCCTTATTGCTCATCGCTACCCCTCATTACTCTTTACCACCTCTCATTACCCATCACTACATATCATTACTCATCATTTTCCATCACTACCCGTCATTATTCATCACTATTCATCACTACTCATCATTACCAATCACTACCAGTCACTATTAATGCATGTCAATACGAGTCTTTACTACTCATCACATTAGTCACTACTCATCACATCATTCACTGCTCACCACATTAGTTAATACTCATCACACCAGTCACTACTCATCACATCATTCACTGCTCACCACATTAGTTACTACTCATCACACCAGTCACTACTCATCACATCAGTCACTATTCATCACATCAGTCACCACTCATCACATTAGTCACTACTCATCACATCAATCACTACTCATCACATTACTCACTACCCCTCATTACTCATAACTATCCCTTATTGCTCATCACTACTCTACATTACTCTTCACTACCCCTCATTACTCATAACTATCATTTATTGCTCATCACTACCCCTCATTATTTTTTACCTCTCATTACTCATCATTTCCCATCACTACTCATTACTCATCACTACAAGTCACTATTAATACCTGTCAATACGAGTCTTTACTACTCATCACATTAATCACTGCTCATCACAGTCACTGCTCATCACATTAGTCACTATTCATCACATCAGTCACTATTCATCACATCAGTCACTATTCATCACGTCAGTCGCTATTCATCACGTCAGTCACTATTCATCACATCAGTCACTATTCATCACATCAGTCACTATTCATCACATCAGTCACTATTCATCACATCAGTCACTATTCATCACATCAGTCACTATTCATCACATCAGTCACTATTCATCACATCAGTCACTATTCATCACATCATTACATCCATAAAATATTTTTACAGAATAATTTTTTTCATTGGGAATTGTGAAGCTTTTTCAATGATAATGAGAAATTTTTATTTTTGGACCAAACCTTACTTAGAAACCTTACCTGAATCAGAAACCTCACCTAACTTAGAAACTTTAACTAACTTAGAAACCTCACCTAACTTAGAAACTTTAACTAACTTAGAAACCTCACCTAACTTAGAAACTTTAACTAACTTAGAAACCTCACCTAACTTAGAAACTTTAACTAACTTAGAAACCTCACCTAACTTAGAAACCTCATCTAACTTAGAAACCTTACCTAACTTAGAAACCTCACCTAACTTAGAAACCTCACCTAACTTAGAAACCTCACCTAACTTAGAAACCTCACCTAACTTAGAAACCTCACCTAACTTAGAAACCTCACCTAACTTAGAAACTTCACCTAACTTAGAAACCTCAGTTAACTTAGAAACCTCACCTAACTTGGAAACCCCACCTAACTTGGAAACCCCACCTAGCTTGGAAACCTCACCTAACTTGGAAACCTCACCTAACTGGGAAATCTCACCTAACTGGGAAACCTCACCTAACTGGGAAACCTCACCTAACTTGGAAACCTCACCTAACTTGGAAACCTCACCTAACTTGGAAACCTCACCTAACTTGGAAACCTCACCTAACTTGGAAACCTCACCTAACTTGGAAACCTCACCTAACTTGGAAACCTCACCTAACTTGGAAACCTCACCTAACTTGGAAACCTCACCTAACTTGGAAACCTCACCTAACTTGGAAACCTCACCTAACTTGGAAACCTCACCTAACTTGGAAACCTCACCTAACTTGGAAACCTCACCTAACTTGGAAACCTCACCTAACTTGGAAACCTCACCTAACTTGGAAACCTCACCTAACTTGGAAACCTCACCTAACTTGGAAGCCTCACCTAACTTGGATGCCTCACCTAACTTGGAAGCCTCACCTAACTTGGAAGCCTCACCTAACTTAGAAGCCTCACCTAACTTAGAAGCCTCACCTAACTTAGAAGCCTCACCTAACTTAGAAGCCTCACCTAACTTAGAAGCCTCACCTAACTTAGAAGCCTCACCTAACTTAGAAACCTCATCTAACTTGGAAACCTCATCTAGCTTAGAAACCTCATCTAGCTTAGAAACCTCATCTAACTCAGAAACCTCACCTAACTCAGTAACCTCACCTAACTCAGAAACCTCAGCTAACTCAAAAACCTCACCTAACTCAGAAACTTCATCTAACTCAGAAACCTCGGCTAACTCAGAAACATCGCCTAACTCAGAAACATCGCCTGACTTAGAAACATCGCCTAACTTAGAAACATCGCCTAACTTAGAAACATCACCTAACTTAGAAACATCAGCTAACTCAGAAACCTCATCTAACTCAGAAACCTCAGCTAACTCAGAAACCTCAGCTAACTCAGAAACCTCAGCTATCTTAAACTATGGCAATGTTTTTTCAAGCTAAATTCTGTTGCATCATAGGTCAATAAAAATTAATTTGATATTAGTAAAAATTAATTATATATTTTTGTTAGGCTTAGAATAGATTACACAGAGTTAAAGTAAAAACAATTTTTTCTCTTTTTAGGCCTAACTCGTCTGTTCGGCACGAAGCACGCACGCACAATCCCCTTAGCTATGGTTCTAGTCTTGTTGCAAACCTTTGCACTTTCTCTAATTTCTTAACGTTCTTGACCAGGTATGGATTCTAAACTGGTGCTGCATACTTCATTATGGGCCTGACGTATATGGTGTACAGAGTCTTGAATGATTCCTTACTGAGGTACCGGAACTCTATCCAGACGCCCTTATGCTGCAGCAGTTATCTGATTGATATTCACCTCAGGTATTATACTCACCCAAAGATCTTTTTCCTTGAGTGAGGTTCGCAGTCTTTGGCCACCTACACTATACTCTGTCTGTGGTCTTCTTTGCCCTTCCCCAATCTTCATGACTGTGCACTTGGCAGGGATAAATTCCAGGAGCCAGTTAATGGACCAGGCTTGTAGCCTGTCCAGGTCTCTTTGTAGCCCTGCCTGATCCTCGACCGATTTGATTCTCCTCATTAACTTCACATCATCTGCAAACAATGACACTTCTGAGTATCCCTTCCATTATGTCATTCACATATACTAAAAACAGCACAGGTCCTAGGACTGACCCCTGTGGAACCCCGCTTGTCACAGGTGCCCACTCTAACACTTCGTCACGTACCATGACTCGTTGTTGCCTCCCTGTCAGGTATTCTCTGATCCATTGCAGTGCCTTTCCTGTTATGTGTGCCTGATCCTCTAGTTTTTGCATTAACCGTTTGTGAGGAACTGTGTCAAGGGCCTTCTTGCAGTCCAAGAAAATGCAGTCTATCCACCCCTCTCTCTCTCTTGTATTACTTCTCACACCTTGTCATAAAACTCCAGAAGATTTGTGAAACAGGATTTTCCTTCCCTGAAACCGTGCTGGTCGTCGATTATACGCTTGTTTCTTTCCAGGTGCTCCACCACTCTCCTCTTGATGCTTCTCCATGACTCTGCATACTATACACGTCAGTGAAACAGGTCTGTAGTTTAATGCCTCGTGCCTATCTCTTTTTTTAAAAATTGGGACTACATTTGCCATCTTCCGTACCTCAGGTAAATGCCTAGTTTCAATAGATGTGTTGAAGAGCCTTATTTTAGTGGCACACAGGATCTCTGCTCCCTCTTTAAGAACCCACGGAGAGATGTCTGGTCCCACCGCCTTTGAGGTATCAAGTTCACATAGCAACTTCTTCACCGCCTCCTCGGTTATGTGTACCTCATCCAGCACTTGTTGGTGTACCTCCCTGTTCTGAATTCCTGGAGTCCTACCGGTTTCTACTGTAAATAAACCATACCACGGGCGGGGATAGAACCCGCGATCAGAGAGTCTCAAAACTCCAGACCGTCGAGTCTGCAATTGTGTCATTACGATTTCCTGAGTCCACTGTAAATACTTCTTTAAATCTCGTGTTGAGCTGCTCACATACCTCTTGGTCGTTTCTTGTGAATTCCTCACCATCCTTCCTCAGTCTGATTACCTGGTCCGTGATTGTTTTCCTCCTGATGTGGCTATACAACAGCTTCGGGTCAGATTTGACTTTCGATGCTATGTCATTTTCGTATTGTCGCTGAGCCTCCCTTCTCATCTGTGCATATTCGTTTCTGGCGCTTCGGCTGATCTCTTAATTTTCCTGGGTCCTTTGTCCTCTGTACCTTTTCCATTCTCTAGTGCACCTAGTTTTTGCCTTCCTACACCTTTGGGTGAACCAAGGACTTCTTCTGGTTTTCCAATTATTTCTGTTTCCCTTGGGAACAAACGTCTCCTCTGCCTCCTTGCATTTTGTTGTCACATAGTCCATTTCTATTACTGGTTTTTCTGCCAGTTCTCTCTCCCACCGAACGTCTTACGGGAAGTTCCTCATGCCTGTGTAGTCGCCCGTTTTGTAGTTTGGTTTTATCCGCCCTATTCCTGCTGCTCTCACCACTTGTAGCTCAACTATGTAATCAAAGCACAGAATCACATGATCACTAGCTCTAAGGGTCCTTACATACGTGATATCATCGATGTTCAAAATACTCAAGGTAAATACAAGGTCCAGTTTTGCTGGATCATCCTCACCTCTCTCTCTCTCTCTCTCTGGTAGTATCTGGCCCCGCCCCTTCACTGATCGCTACTGGGTCCTCCCTCTCCCTGCTCGATGTGCTTCATTATACCTCGTCTTAAAACTATGTACTATGATTCCTGCCTCCACTACATCATTTGCCAGATTATTCCACTTCCTTACAACTCTGACTGAAGAAATACTTCCTAACATTCCTTTGATTCATCTGAGTCTTCAACTTCCAGTTGTGACCCCCCTTGTTTCTGTGTCCCATCTCTGGAATATCCTGTCTCTGTCCACCTTATCTATTCCACGCAGTATTTTGTATGTCGTTATCATGTCACTCCTGACCCTCCTGTCCTCCAGTGTCGTCAGACCGATTTCCCTTAGCCTTTCTTCGTAGGACATTCCCCTTAGCTCTGGAACCAGCCTTGCTGCAAACCTATGCACTTACTCTAATTTCTTGAAGTGCTTATGTGTGTGTGTGTGTGTGTGTGTGTGTGTGTGTGTGTGTGCATAAATATCTGTGTGAGTGTATGAGTGTGTGTTCTTGTGTATATAAAAGAGACGAAGAGCAACAAATAAGAAAACTTGATAACTTTTTTTGTTCAGATTTCTTGGTGTCAACACAGAGACGCACACGGTCAGAGCCACACACGGTCACAGAAATGTACACAATAATACATTCACACATACACTTATACAACTACATAAATATAAGTTTGAGATGTATAAATGTAAATAATAACGAAGGAATTTCAAAATAATGCAATAATATAATTTATAATCCAGTAAATAATCTACTTATTTACCGTCGTTGTCTATCATTAATTATCAAAATTGAACATTAAAATGGTATAAAATACCGACAGGTTGTTAGGTAAGACACATATGCAACAGTTAGGTATCTTTATTATGAAACGTTTCGCCTACACAGTAGGCTTCTTCAGTCAAGTACAGAAAAGTTGATAGAAGCAGAAGATACTTGAAGACGATGTAATCAGTCCATCACCCTTAAAGTTTTGAGGTGGTCAGTCCCTCAGTCTGGAGAAGAGCATTGTTCCATAGTATGAAACAATATGGAGATGAAGTGACAGGATGGAGCTTTTTATAGCGCCAAGAGGTGAGACGTAGGGACTGAGGGACTGACCACCTCAAAACTTTAAGGGTGATGGACTGATTACATCGTCTTCAAGTATCTTCTGCTTCTATCAACTTTTCTGTACTTGACTGAAGAAGCCTACTGTGTAGGCGAAACGTTTCATAATAAAGATACCTAACTGTTGCATATGTGTCTTACCTAACAACCTGTCGGTATTTTATACCATTTTAATGTTCAATCTGTCAGACACTGCAACACAAGGGTATCTTGGTACAGACCTGCAATCAACTTCGACAACTTCCACTAGTGAGAGCGGCTGGATTTGAGAAGGACCTGACCTCTTAGCATCTGAGTTCTTACCTCTCCTAGTGGCCTACGTCTCACCTCTTGGCGCTATAAAAAGCTCCATCCTGTCACTTCATCTCCATATTGTTTCATACTATGGAACAATGCTCTTCTCCAGACTGAGGGACTGACCACCTCAAAACTTTAATGGTGATGGACTGATTACATCGTCTTCAAGTATCTTCTGCTTCTATCAACTTTTCTGTACTTGACTGAAGAAGCCTACTGTGTAGGCGAAACGTTTCATAATAAAGATACCTAACTGTTGCATATGTGTCTTACCTAACAATTATCAAAATTATTCTTAATAAAGTAAAAACTTAATAACCATCATTTTTGGGCAACCCATTTTTATATTATTATTTTAAATAAATAAAATAATTATTTAAACAAATATTTATAAAAAACTAATAATGATTTACAATGCTTTGAATTCTTTAATTTTAATTGTTATACTTTACTATAGTTGCTGAACTCTTACATCTCGACTCTCACTCCTAGGCTCTCACTCCTAGGCTCTTACTCCTAGGCTCTTACTCCTAGACTCTCACTTCTAGACTCTCACTCCTAGACTCTCACTCCTAGACTCTCACTCCTAGACTCTCACTCCTAGACTCTCACTCCTAGACTCTCACTCCTAGACTCTCACTCCTAGACGCTCACTCCTAGACTCTCACTCCTAGACTCTCACTCCTAGACTCTCACTCCTAGACTCTCACTCCTAGACTCTCACTCCTAGACTCTCACTCCTGGAATCTTCCACCTGGAATCTTCCACCTGGAATCTTCCACCTGGAATCTTCCACCTGGAATCTTCCACCTGGAATCTTCCACCTGGAATCTTCCAACTGGAATCTTCCAACTGGAATCTTCCAACTGGAATCTTCCAACTGGAATCTTCCAACTGGAATCTTCCAACTGGAATCTTCCAACTGGAATCTTCCAACTGGAATCTTCCAACTGGAATCTTCCACCTGGATACTTCCACCTGGATACTTCCTCCTGGATACTTCCTCCTGGAATGTCTGCATCAACATAATATAACAAGAGTTGAATAAATTAAAAAAATAAGGGAATTGTTGCAAATGACATTAATTTTGTTGCTAGGATTGCAAATATACAGTAGAACAACATACAAGTGAACAAAAGATCAGTATTGGAGACATAACAATGAAGCGAATTTTGCCAGGATGAAAGATGATTTGCTGATTTTTTTTTCGGGAGGGGGGGGGAGGGGGTTAAATTGAACAATACTACCATGATGGTCGGTTTTACACCAAGAATGAAACTTGTGGGAATTTTGAGACAAAATTCTTTTGGGATCCATTAATATCCTTGTGGGAGACATTGTTGTGGAAGATGTTGTTGGAAAGTACAGCAGTATATAAGAGCAGTACATCAACATACAAAATGGTACTGTAACATGAAATAAAAGCAAATTAGCAAGCAAGAACAGGACAGTAACGAATAACAACAGCAAAACACAAGGACAATGAAGAAACACACATGAGCAATACAGTAACACACAAACCGTACTGTAAAACACAAGAACCGTACAGCAACACAGAAAAATGTACACTACCAATAGCAATATAAGTGAAAAAATAAATTGATCATATAATTGTAAGGTGTTGGGAGCAGCGAGAGGATTTATAGTTGTGTTGTTGTTGTTACCGGAGGCGAAGCGAGAGTAAACACAGTTGAGTACTCTGCCTTTCATTATCTCCTACAACCATAACAGTGGCGACGAGGATGGGATCATCAGAGCCAAGGATAGTGGATCAATGTGGCCTGAAGTAGTTGGGATACTGGCAGCCCAGGACGATGCAGCAGAGCAGTGATTATTGTAAGAAACTACAGCAGCAGCAACAAGTGGGAGAACATGGCGTCACAAGGGAGATTGGAATCTTTCGACCCATGTAAGATTTCTTTGGAGCTTTGGCTAAGCTTGTTGGAAGGCAGTTTCACTCATTTAGAAATTGAAGAGCAAGATAAGAAGAGGAATTTTTTGCTAGTGTCCCTGGAATCAGAAACTTACAGTGTTGTATGTAATGTGTGTGCACCAGAGTTGCCACACACGCACAGTTGTGAAGCCGTGGATGCTGCACTGAAAAGCTATTATGCAGTGAAACCAGCCTATCACTGCAGTTTGTTGGCATTTCAGCAGAAGAAGAAACGACATGATGAGTCCTTGCATGAATTGTGAACGGATCTAAAATCGTTGGCTGTGAACTGTAACTATGGGGGTCAATTTGACCCCAGCGTTAGAGACCAGTCATTCATGGCGGTGGTGGATGAAGTTTATTTCCCTAACTTAATGGCAGAAAATTTAGATTTACAGAGCATGCAGTCTGCAAAATTTTTGGAAAAACTTTTGAACTTCGAAGAGGCATTTGTTAGTGAAACGAATACTGTTCCTGAAGTGCAAGTGATTAATTCTGTCAAATAGGTGTAGAGTTCAAAGATTTTTCCTGTAATGAGTGTCATAAGAAACGTCACTTGACAAGTGTGTGTAGGGAGAAAGCTTCAAAATTGTCTCCTAAGGCTGTAGCAAAATCACGTAGTGACAAAAAGGGACAGTAATGAAACAACAATCCCCTAAATATCCTAGCACAAAATCAGTTGAGGTAAACCATACCACGGTTTACCTCAGTTGAGGTGCTGCCACTTCTCCGACCATTGCGTTAGTCTATTCAAATCATCCTGGAGTGCTCTAATGTCCTCATTAGAATGAATTGGACGGCCTATTTTGGTGTCATCAGCAAATTTGCTTATGTCGCTATTTATTCCCTCATCTATGTCGTTTATGTAAATTGTGAACAACAACTGGCCCAGCACTGACCCCTGAGGAACACCGCTTGTGACGTGCCCCCATTCTGATTTCTCCCCATTTATGCAAACTCTCTGCTGTCTATTTGTCAGCCATGCCTCTACCCAGGAAAACATTTCTCCTCCTATTCCGTGTGCTCTAAGTTTCCTCAATAGCCTCTGGTGTGGAACTCTATCGAAAGCCTTACTGAAGTCCATATACACAATATCATATTCATTACCATGATCTACCTCCTCAAACACCTTAGTGAAAAAAGTTAGTAAATTCATAAGACAGGAACGTCCCTTTGTAAAACCGTGTTGAGAATCATTAATCAATCTGTGCCTGTCAAGATGGCTACGAATTGCTTCGGCAATTATTGATTCCATAAATTTACCCACTATGGAGGTAAGTCTATAGTTCGAAGCCAAGGACCTGTCACCTGCCTTGTAAATAGGTATTACATTTGCAATTTTCCACTTATCAGGCACTATGCCAGTTTGTAGTGATATGTTAAAAAGATTAGCCAAAGGTATGCTAAGTTCCTCTTTACATTCCTTTAACACCCTTGCAAACAGTTCATCAGGACCTGGGGATTTGTTAGGTTTTAGTTTCTCTATTTGTCTGACGACCATGTCACTAGTTACCGCAATCGTACATAGTTTATCATCATCCTGTTCTACGTAATCTATTATTTCAGGAATATCACTAGTATTTTCCTGGGCGAAAACTGAGAGGAAGTAGGTATTTAGAATTTCACACACAACCTTATCACTGTCAGTGATCTGACCTGAGTTACTCTTAAGTGGGCCAATCTTCTCCCTAATCTTACTTCTGTATACCTGAAATAACCCATTTGGGCTAGTCTTTGAATCCCTTGCGACCTTAGCCTTAATTTCTTTTTGCTTTTCTTATTCCTTTCTTTATTTCTCTCTTTAATTTAATATATTGATTTCTTAACTTCCCATCCCCTCTTTTGATACGTCTATATATTCCTCTCTTTTGACCAATGAGATGTTTTAATCTATTGTTCATCCATTTGGGATCATTTTTGTTAGATCTAATTTTCCTTCTCGGAACAAAAGTTGTCTGGGCAGCTAGAACTATGCTCTGAAAAACGTCATATTGGCAACCAAGATCACCTACCTGACCCATAGTTAGGACATCCCAATTTAACCCACCCAGGTAATTTTGATTGCAGTTATCTGGGTAATTCCATAATATATTGAAACTAAGTGATTTGTGATCACTTTCCCCAAGCTCATCATTAACCTCAAGATTATTAATTAGTGAATCTTTGTTGGTAAGAACCAAGTCAAGCAGATTGTTTCCTCTAGTTGGTTCTGTCACAATCTGTTCTAAAAAGCAATCCTGAACATTATCAAGAAAGTCACTAGACTCAAGATTTCCTGTCATATTGTTCCAATCAATTTGTCTAAGGTTAAAATCTCCCATTATCACAACATTTTCATTTCTAGATGTCTTATGAATTTCGTCCCATAACAGCTTACTGCACTCCCTATCAAGGTTTGGGGGCCTATAAATCACACCCAAAATTAATTTGTCACGACCCTCGAGAAACTGAAGCCAAACCGATTCTGTGCTCGATGTTTCTAATCTTATAACATCGCCACACCACCACCCTTCCTATTGATCCTATCAGTGTGGAATAGTTTATAACCCTGTATGTTGCATTCAGAAGGCATTTCTCTATCTTTCAGGTTGAACCAGGTCTCTGTTATACCAATAATATCTATATTACCTACGCTTGCAAGTAATTTTAGCTCGTCTATCTTATTTCTTAGACTCCTACTATTTGTATAGTAAACCTTAAGGGAGCTAGTCACTCGTTGCCCTCTACTGTCTCTCTTTGTTGATCAATTGATTTGCCAATACTAGCAACTTTATTTTGAATATTGTCTTTTAAACATATCCCTGAGGTATCCCGGTAATAACTGCTGTTTTTAACCCTAATGCTGCAGCCTGATTGTTTCCCACAAACACCCATACCTCTATAATCTATCAGTTTAAATTCCTAGACAAGTCATCAATTACCCTCTCAATTGAATTGGCTAATACAACCACTCCATCCCCAGAGAGATGAACCCCATCCCTTGCATACATATCACGTTTGCCAAAGAAAAGGTCCCAGTTATCAATGAATGGGATTGCAAGTTCCTTGCAGTACCTGTCTAGCCAGCGATTTATATTAATTGCCCTAGACATCCATTCATTGCCCACTCCCTTTCTAGGCAAGATGCTACATATGACTGGGACCCCTCCCTTAGACCTAACTACTTCTATGGCTGACCTGTACTTATCCAGCAGCTCCTCTCTCCTGCCCCTCCCAATGTCATTACCCCCAGCACTAAGACAGATAATGGGCTTGTTCCCATTACCTGCCATAATATTATCCAACCTGCTGACTATGTCACCAACACCAGCTCCAGGAAGACACACTCTCTCTCTCTGACCTTTCTCTGTTACAAAATGCACGGTCCATATATCTTACCTGAGAATCGCCTACTATTAAAATATTCTTACCTTGATTAGCAGGGGAATCAGTGGTACCTTCAACCTCACTAACCACTGAAGTACACTCGTCTTGGAGAACAGAGAATCGATTTCCTACCTTCACATCTTCTCTATTAACTCTCTTCATCTTCCTTCTTCCTAAACTGTGAACCACTTGCCACTTAAATCTTAACTCTACAGCCACTACCACTCTATTCCTATACAATAATAGGAATAGTCAGATCTGATGTGACTGAATTATAGTCAGATTAAGGTACACTGTTCTTGTACGCTGAGGTCAGTGGTCAAGTGCGGTCATACCGCTAAGCTCTTGGGAGTTAGCGTGGGCTGTTACCCATACCATGGCTTGTTGTAGTGCTTTAGAATCCTAGGTTCATGTGTTGAAGAAGGAGATTCTACTTCTTCAGGAGGAAAATAGGAAGCTGAAGCTTCGCATAGATGAGTTTGGGACCGAGTGCGAGAAGGATTTAGTTGGTAAGGTAGGAATGGTCACCAGCAGTGATAGTGGCAGCTGCTTTAAGGTATAACAGCATTTACATATGGGTCATAATGGTACCAATGCTATGAAAGCAGAAGCAAGGAAGTAGATCTGATAGCCAAAGATTGACCAAGATATTGCGGAAGTGACTAAGAATTGTTCGATTTATTTAAGAATTTTAAGCCAATTTCATCTCCTGTCCTATCTTGGCCCAGCACTGGGAAACCATGGTCTACAGTGCATATTAGCCTATGCAGGTCCAGTTGAGGGCAAATATTTTATGGCAATTGTAGATTCTTCTCAAAATTCTTGGATGTGCAAGTAAATAGTTTCATGACATCCACAGTTACTACTGAGAAAATACTTTTGTAATTTTTTATTACCAGACATAGTTGTGCCAGATAATGCTGCGTATTTTGTATCACAAGAGCTGGAAACCTTCTTTTGTGAGAATAATATTGAAAATGTTACTCCAGCCCCATACCATCCATCATCAAATGGTCTGGCAAAGAGCACAGTAAGGACGTTGAAGGAAGGAAGGATTACACAAATTTACAAAAGGATCTCTCAATACCATGTAGGTTCTTATATAACCATATTAAAATTGTTCATTCCTCCACTAGTAAGACACCAGCAGAAATGATGTTCAACAGCAATTTTGAAGTCCCTGTATCAGCTATCAAATGTTATGTTAAAGAAGACAATTCATTGCCTCAGAGGCCTCCTGATGAACCTCAAGGAGAGGTGAAGCATGTTAAAGTTGATGATGCTGTGTAAGCAAGAAATTTTGGGAAAGGTGACCCTTGAGTAGAAGGGAAGATTGTGGAGGTACTAGGGGTTAGGAATTACAAAGTGTTAGTTAGAGATTTTGGTAATTTGATATGGAAAAGGCATATAGATCAACTCATGACAAGGTTTAGGAGTGGAGAGCAAACACTGATTCCAACAGTACCAGAAGCTGTAAGCAGTGGTTTAGAAGAACTGCCCGCAATAGATAATAGTAGTAATAAACTTAAGGATCAGGTTAGCATGCAGGAAAAACCTCTTGGAAGGTTTGACGAGGAAAACAGCAGCGTAAGAGGAGAGGTTGCACTCCAGGACAGTACAAACCCACCATCTCTTTGGCATCCTAAAAGAGAGGTCAAACCTCCAGATAGGTTGGATTTATAAGGTAATTTAGAAAAGGAGGAATGTAAGGTGTTTGGAGCAGTGAGGTTTAAATACTGTTTGTTATGCTTATTCATTTATAGCTGTGTTATTGTTGTTGTTACCGGAGGCGAAGCGAGAGTAAACTCAGTTGAGTACTCTGCCTTTCATTATCTCCTACAACCATAACACCCTACAAACCAACAATATTGCACACAGGTAAATTATTCACAGAGCATTAGTTAATAATAACACACTAAAACCAGCAATATTGCACAGAAAGGTAAATTATTCACAGGGCATTAGTTAATAAAACGTGACTCACGAAATCGTAATGACACGATTTCAAACAAACCATACCATGGGAGGGGTTTGATCCCGCGGTCAGAAAGTTTCGAGACTCTCTGACCGCGGGATCAAACCCCACCCGTGGTATGGAACACCCTAAAAACCAGCAGTATTGCAAACAAAGGTAAATTATTATTTCAGTGTGAGTGTTATAGTGAATGCTTCCTCTGACCAACCCAGTAAAGAATGGTTATTGACTTTCTAGGTTGCAAACTTGAATTACCACATAAAATTTGATAATTCTTCCATATACAGGCCCCCATGTTACGCAGAAAGGTGGGATACCTGGGGGCTAGAGCCTTGTCTAAGGGCAAAGGTAAAATTACTCTCAACTCAAGCATAAACAAGCACCCAGGGCTATCCCAGTCAAAACAGGAAAACGCTAAACCAGCATTTGTACTTCAATGGATTGGTTAACAGAGGATTAGGCAAAAATCCAAGTTAGGAAAATATATCCATTTATTCAACATAACACTATATACACACTAGAAAACACTTTCATGTATCTGCTATCCTAAACGCCCACGTACGGAAACAATAAGCAGGTGGCTGGCGGTCCAGTAACCATAACACTCGGCCTAGTCAGCGCCAGGCCGTCACTACCCCAATATCAACCCCATTTCTTATTTCCTCACTCATCCCACAGCACCCTGACCATGTCAGAGCCTGGGTGAGCATACAGGTAAACCAGAGAAGAGCCTATGGCTTGAGTTAGCTAAACAAAAGGAGTACACAACTACAAAACTTAGCTTACATACACAGCATCTCCGACGCCAGCCTCCATGCCATGCTAACCCCACGTGACTCCTCCCAGCCACACTTACCCCGTGTACCCAAACACAGTTGGAAAACAAATACCTAGCAGAATTTCTTTATAATTACAGTTAGAGTACTTTACAGTACCCCCAGATGCACATTATGAATTATAAAATTATGCTTTACAATTATAACTTTCATACTATTATGGCACACTTCTCCACTATATGTACATTACAACGTCATGCAGAACCCTGCATAACAATTACCAAGGAAGAGGCCTGGCCAGGCTTTACCACCAACACTGGGATATTACCATGCAAGAGGCCTGGCCAGGCTGCACCACTAACACTGGAACATATTACCAATGAAGAGGCCTGGCCAGGCTGCACCACCAAAACTGGAATACATTAAGCAGCAAAAGGCCTAGCCAGGCTGCACTACCAACACTTGAATATATTACCAACCAAGAGGGCATGCCAGGCTGTATCACCAACACTTTTATATATTACCAAGGAAGAGGCATTTCCAGGCTGTACCACTAACATTTGGATATATTACAATGCAAGAGGCCTGGCCAGGCTGTACCACCAATACTGGGATATATTACCATAAAAGAGGTCTGGCCAGGCTGTACCACCAACACTGGAATATATTACCAGGGAAGAGACCTTTCCAATCTGCAACACCAACACTAGGATATATTACTAGGGAAGAGGCATGGCCTGACTGCAACACCAACACTGGCGTATATTACCATAGAAGAGGCCTGGTCAGTCTGGAACTCCAACACTAGGATATATTACCAGGTAAGAGGCCTGGCCAAGCTGGACCACCAACACTGGGATATATTACCAGCGAAGAGGCTTGGCCAGCCTGCACCACGAACACTGGAATATATTACCAGGGAAGAAACCTGGCGAGTCTGCCACACCAACACTGGGATATATTACCAGGGAAGAGTCCTGGCCAGGATGCACCACCAACACTGCGATATATTACCAATGAAGAGGCCTGGCCAGGCTGCACCACCAAAACTGGAATAGACAAAGAGGCAAGAGGCCTAGCCAGGCTGCACCCTCAACATTGGAATATATTACAAGGGAAGATGTCTGGTCAGGCTGCGCTACCAGTACTTGAATATATTTCCAAGCAAGAGGCCTGGCCAGGCTGTACCACCAACACTGATATATTACCATTGAAGAGGCCTTTCCAGGCTGTACCACCAACACTGGGAAAGAGTAAGATTATGAGGATAACAAAAAGATTAGGTGATGAAAGATTGGAGGGAAAGAGTATGGAGGAGGTGAATGTATTCAGATATTTGGGAGTGGACGTGTCAGCGGATGGGTCTATGAAAGATGAGGTGAATCATAGAATTGATGAGGGGAAAAGGGTGAGTGGTGCACTTAGGAGCCTGTGGAGACAAAGAACTTTGTCCTTGGAGGCAAAGAGAAATGTATGAGAGTATAGTTTTACCAACGCTCTTATATGGGTGTGAAGCGTGGGTGATGAATGTTGCAGCGAGGAGAAGGCTGGAGGCAGTGGAGATGTCATGTCTGAGGGCAATGTGTGGTGTGAATATAATGCAGAGAATTCGTAGTTTGGAAGTTAGGAGGAGGTGCGGGATTACCAAAACTGTTGTCCAGAGGGCTGAGGAAGGGTTGTTGAGGTGGTTCGGACATGTAGAGAGAATGGAGCGAAACAGAGTGACTTCAAGAGTGTATCAGTCTGTAGTGGAAGGAAGGCGGGGTAGGGGTCGGCCTAGGAAAGGTTGGAGGGAGGGGGTAAAGGAGGTTTTGTGTGCGAGGGGCTTGGACTTCCAGCGGGCATGCGTGAGCGTGTTTGATAGGAGTGAATGGAGACAAATGGTTTTTAATACTTGACGTGCTGTTGGAGTGTGAGCAAAGTAACATTTATGAAGGGGTTCAGGGAAACCGGCAGGCCGGACTTGAGTCCTGGAGATGGGAAGTACAGTGCCTGCACTCTGAAGGAGGGGTGTTAATGTTGCAGTTTAAAAACTGTATTGTAAAGCACCCTTCTGGCAAGACAGTGATGGAGTGAATGATGGTGAAAGTTTTTCTTTTTCGGGCCACCCTGCCTTGGTGGGAATCGGCCAGTGTGATAATAAAAAAAATAAGAGGCCTGGCCTGGCTTCACCACCAACACAGGGATATATTACCATGGAAGAGGCCTGGCCAGGCTGCACCACCAATACTGGGATATATTACAATGAAAGAGGCCTGGCTAGGCTGTACCACCAACACTTTTGATATATTACCAGGGAAGAGGTCTGGCCAGGCTGTACCACCAACGCTGGAATATTTTACCATGCAATAGGCCTGGCCAGGCTGCACCATCAATACTGGGATACATTACCAGGGAAGAGTTTTGGTAAGGCATCACCACCAACACTGAGATATATTACCAGGAAAGAGGCCTTTCCAGTCTTCAACACCAAAACTAGGATATATTACAAGGGAAGAGGCTTGGCCTGTCTGTACCACCAGCACGCAAATATATTACCAGGGAAGTGGCCATGATAGTGTGCAACACCAACACTAGGATATATTACCAGGGAAGAGGTCTGGAAAAGATGCACCACAAACACTGGAATATATTAGCAGACAAAAGGCCTGTTCAGGCTACACCACCAACACTGGGATATATTACCGAGCAAGAGGCCGGGCCAGGCTGCACCACAAACATTGGGATATATTTACAGCCAAGAGGCCTGGACAGGCAGCACCACCAACACTGGTATATATTACCTGGGAAGTGGCCTGGCAAGGCTGCGCCACCAACACTCGGATATATTAGCAGGCAAGAGGCCTGGCCAGGCTACACTACCAACATTGGGATATATTAGCAGGCAAGAGGCCTGGCCACGATGCACCACCACCACTGGGATATATTACCAGGGAAGAGGCCTGGCCAGGCTGCACCACCAACACTGGTATATATTTCCTTGGAAGAGGCCTGGCCAGTCTGCAACACCAACACTGGGATATATAACCAATGAAGAGACCTGGCCAGGCTGCACAACCAAAATTGGAATGGACTAACAGGCAAGAGGCCTGCCCAGGCTGCACCATCAACACTGGGATATATTACCAGGGAAGAGCCCTGGATAGGCTGCACTACCATCAACTGAATATATTACCAAGCAAGAGGAAATGCCAGGCTGTACCACCAACACTGGGATATGTTACCAGGGAAAAGGCCTAGTTAGGCTGCACCTCCAACACTGGGATATATTACCATGAAAGAGGCCTGGCCGGCTGTACCACAAACGCTGGTATATATTATCAGCGAAGAGGCCTGGCCAGGCTGCACCACCAACACTGGAATATATTAAAATTAAAGAGGCCTTTCCAGTCTGCAACACCAAAACTAGGATATATTACCGGGGAAGATGCCTGGCCCGTCTGCAACACCAACACTAGGATATATTACCATGCAAGAGACTTGGCCAGGCTGCACCACCAACACTGGGATATATTACCAGGGCAGAGGCTTGGCCTGTCTGCAACACCTACACTGGGATATATTACCATGCAAGAGACCTGGCCAGGCTGCCCCACCAACACTGGAATGTATTACCAGGGAAGAGGTCTGGCCACACTGCACCACCAGCACGCAAATATATTACCAGGGAAGAGGCCTGGAAAAGATGCACCACAAACACTGGAATATATTAGCAGACAATAGGCCTGTTCAGGCTACACCGCCAACACTGGGATATATTACCGAGCAAGAGGCCTGGCCAGGCTGCACCACAAACATTGGGATATATTAGCAGGGAAGAGGCTGGCCAGGCTGTGCAACCAGCACTGGAATATGTTAACAGACAACAGGCCTGGCCAGGCTGCACCACCAAAAAAGGGATGTATTAGAAGGCAAGAGGCCTGGCCAGGCTGCACCACCAACACTGGGATATATTACAATGAAAGAGACCTTGCTAGGCTGTACCACCAACACTGGAATATATCACCAGGTAAGAGGCTTGGCGAGTCTGGCACACCAACACTAGAATATATTACCAGGGAAGAGGCCTCGCCAAACCACACCACCAACACTGGAATATATTAACAGACAAGAGGTCTTGGTTTGCTGCACCACCAACACTGGGATATATTACCAGGGAAGAGGCCTGCCCAGGCTGCACCACCAACACTGGGATACATTTCCAGGCAAGTGGCCTGGCAAGGCTGCACCACCAACATTGTCATATTACCAGGCAAGAGGCCTTGCCAGGCTGCACCACCAACACTTGGACATATAACCAGGGAAGAGGACTGGCCAGGCTGCACCACCAACACTGATATTACCAAGCAAGAGGCGTGGCCAGGCTGCACCTCTAACACTGGGATATATTACCAGGCAGAAGACATGGCCAGTCTGCACCATCAACACTGGGATATATTACCAGGAAGAAACCTGGCCAGGCTGCACCACTAACACTTGGATAAAATACCCGGGGAAAGGCCTTTCCAGGCTGCATCACAAACACTGTCATGTATTATCAGGCAAGAGACCTGGCCAGGCTGCACCACCACACTAGGATATAATATCATGGAAGAGGCCTGGCCAGGCTGCACCACCACACTGGGATATAATATCATGGAAGAGGCCTGGCCAGGCTGCACCACCAACACTTGGATATATTACCAGGGAATAGGCCTGGCCACGCTGGTTCGAGGTTCTGACCAGAACTTTGGTAAGAGGGGAGTGGGGGAAGAAGGATGGGTAAGGATGGAAGTTTGGGAAAGGTTGGGGAGGGAGGAGGGGTAGGTGGGGATATAAAAGGGTAGTGGCCTATCCACTTTGGTGTAATTTGAATATGCGTGTGTGCATATTAAGTGATTTATGAATAGGTTGGTTATGTGTGTAGGGTATACCTCCTGCCCATCAATTACGCAATGCTATATTGTGTTATACCACTGCGTCATTGAATTGGAAGGATGCATACTGTATAGAATTGCTTGCCTTTTTTTTTTTTTTTTTTTCGCAAGAGGTTGGTCAGGAGGCGCAGCTGCAGGCGAAGGTTGCTGGGCCTTCGATGGAGGTTGGTTGCTCACCTGGAGTCGGCCAGCAAGGCAGTGACTGAGGTGGTGTCCTGCTGTATTGTAGTAGTAGATGTAGCGAGGTCAGTTGTGAGGTGTTGGTTGATAGAGGTGGGTCACCCGGAGATGGGGAGGGCTTGTCCGCGTTACTGGACATAGAATGGTTCTGGTGGTATCCATTCTTCTTCTGTGGGGAGGTCGCTTAAGATATTGGGACGAGGGAAGTTCTCCTTGTGGATAAAGCGTCGAACTCTTTGTTGGAGGGTAATTCTTTGGGATCTGTGGGGAGGGGTGGTGATGGTATAGTCGGTTGTGTTCACTGGTTGGGGGGGATTCTCTTTGTCAGGCACGTAGAGTTCCTGCATGTCATATAGTTGTCTCTTAGTAAGTTTGTCTAATCGTACGTTGATTGCAGGGATTCTCTGTTGTATGTGTAGGTCCTCTGATCTGATTCTGTCTCTGAGTCTGGTGTTCGTGATGAAGCGGAGGGCTTTGTTTTGTACTCTTTGGAGTTTGAGCATGTTGGTTTTGGTTGTGAGCGACATGGGTACGCAGGGGTATTCTAGCAGAGGTCTGATCATCATCTTGTACAGGTGAAGTTTGATGTGGGGAGGGGCTGCTTTGAATCGATAAAGTTGGCCTAGGTGGGCTTTCGCTAGGTTTACTTTTTTGATTACGTGGGTTGTAGAGTTGAGTAATCTGCCGATCTCGTATCCTAGGATCTTGTTTGGGTTCCTTATAGCAATACGGGTACCTCTGATGGAAATGCCCCCTTTTTCTTCTATGGTTGATGGTAAGCACCCAACGGTGCTGATGAGGACTTTGTCAGGGTTGGTTATGATTCTCTTTTTTTTCTCCCACCTGGCAGTTCTATTTAGTTCTTCATTCATTTTCTCGATTGCTCTTCTGTGCTTGTTTGCACCAGCTGTAGAGGTGGAGGAGACAACATGGATGACATCGTCTGCGAATTGGGTGATGGTGTCGGTATGTTCAGATTGGGGGAGGTCGTTGACGTATATGTTGAAGAGGACGGGGCTGAGGCAGGAGCCTTGGGGTACTCCTGCTGTTGGTGTGAAGGGGGTTGCTTCTGCTCTATGGAAGGTAGGGATGATTTTTCTTCCTGTTAAGAAGTTGTAGATGAGCCTGAGAAAGGTCCAGTTGTGATCAGGGAGGTCTACGACTTTGTAAATGAGACAGTCGTGCCAAAGGCTGTCGAAGGCCTTGTGAACGTCCCTGGTGTCGATGAGGGCCGGTTCCCTTTCTTCTTCAGGCTGGCCACAGCATCATAGATGATGTTTATGGCATGCTGAGTGCTGCGGTGGGACCTGAAGCCGAACTGCCTTTCAGAGAATAGGTGGTTGAACTCCATGTAATAGTGCATGGTGTAATGGTGCAGCCACGCTGCACCACCAAGACTCTGATATTAGTAGGCGACAGGCCTAGCCAGGCTGCCCACCAAAATTTGGATACATTACCAGGCAAGAGGCCGGGCCATGCTGCACCATCAACACCGGAATATATTACCAGGCAAGAGGCCTAGCCAGGCCGCACCACCAACACTGGGATATCACCAGCCAAGAGGCCTGGCAAGAATGCACCATCAACACTTGGATATACTACCAGGGAGAGGCCTGCAAGGCTGCACCACCAACACTGGGATATATTACCAGGGAATAGGCATGGCCAGGCTGCACCAGCAACACTGGGATATAATACCAGGGAAGAGGCTGGCCAGGCTTCACCACCAACACTGTGATATTAGCAGTCAAGAGGCATGGCCAGGCTGCACCATCAACACTTGGATATACTACCAGGAAGAGGCCTGCAAGGCTGCACCACCAACACTGGGATATATTACCAGGGAATAGGCATGGCCAGGCTGCACCAGCAACACTGGGATATAATACCAGGGAAGAGGCTGGCCAGGCTTCACCACCAACACTGTGATATTACCAGCCAAGAGGCCTAGACAGTCTGCACTATCCACACTGGGATATATTACCAGCAAGAGCCTGGCCATGCTGCACCTCCAAGACTGTGAAATTAGGAAGCTAAAGGCCTAGCCAGGCTGCACCATCAATACTGGGATATTACCAGGGAAGAGGCCTTGCCAGGCTGTACCACCAACACTGGCATATATTACCAGGCAAGGTATCTCGCCAGGTTGTACCACCAACACAGGGATTTATTACCAGGGAAGAGGCCTGGCCAGGCTGCACCACCATCACTGGGAAATATTACCAGGCAAGAGGCCTGGCCAAGCTGCACCACCAACACAGGGATATATTACCAGGCAAGAGGCCTGGCAAACTGCACCAAAAACACTTGGATACATTTCCAGGGAAGAGGCCTGGCCCGGCTGCTCCACCATCACTGGGATATATTACCAGGGAAAAGCCTGGCCAATTTGTACCACCAACACTGGAATAGATTACCAGGAAAGAGGCCTGGCCAGGCTTCACCACCAGAACTGAGATGTATTACCAGACAAGGGGCCTGTCCAGGGTGCACCATGAGCACTGGGATATATTACCAGGTATGAGGTCTGGCCAGGCTGCACCACCAACACTGGGATATTACCAGGCAAGAGGCCTGGCCAGGCTGCACCATGAACACTGGGATATATTACCGGGCAAGAGGCCTGGCCAGGCTGCACCACCAACGTTGTTATATATTAGCAGGCAAGAGGCCTGGCCAGGCTGCACCACCAACACTGGGATATATTACCAATGAAAAGGCCTGGCCAGGCTGCACCTCCAAAATTGGAATAGATTAATAGGCAAGAAGTCTTGCCAGGCTACACCAGCAACACTGGAATATATTACCAGGGAAGAGGCCTGGCCCGGCTGCACCACCAACACTGGGATATATTACCAGGCAAGAGGCCTGGCCAGGCTGCACCACCAAAATTATAATAGATTAACAGGCAAGAGGCCTGGCCAGGCTGCACTACCAACACTTTGATATATTACCAAGGAAGAGGCCTGGCAAAGCTGTACCACCAACACTGGGATATATTACCATGCAAGATGCCTGGCCAGGCTGTACCACCAACACTGAGATATATTACCAGGGAAGAGCTCTGGCCAGGCTGTACCTCCAACGCTGGAATATTTTATCATGCAAGATGCCTTGCCAGGCTGCACTACCAACACTGGGATATATTACCAGGGAAGGATCCTCGCCAGGCTGCACCTCCAACACTGAGATATATTACCAGGGAAGAGGCCTGGCCACGCTGCACCACCAACACTGGAATATATTACCAGGGAAGAGTCCTTTCCATTCTTCAACACCAACACTAGGATATATTACCAGGGAAGAGGCCTGGCGTGTCTGCCACTCCAATACTAGGATATATTACCAGGGAAGAAGCTTGGCCAGGCTGCACCACCAACACTGGGATATATTACCAGGGAAGAGGACTGGCCAGGCTGCAAAACCAACACTGGGATATATTACCATGCAAGAGTCCTGGCCAATCTGCACCAGCATCACTGGGATATAGTGCCAGGGAAGAGGCCTGGCCAGTCTGCAACACCAACACTGGGATATATTACCAGGGCAATTGGTGTAAATTGCTGGCTAGACAGATACTGCAAGGAACATGCAATCCCATTCATTGACAACTGGAACAACTTTTATGGCAAACATGATATGTATGCAAGGGATGGGGTACATCTCTCTGGGGCTGGGGTGGTAGCACTTGCAGACTCGATTGAGAAGGCCATTGGTGAAATGCCTATGATTTTAAACTGATGGAAGATAGAGGTATGGGTGTGTGTGGGAAACAAGCAGGTTGCAACACTTGGGTTGGAAACAGTAAATGTATAAAAGGCATTCAGCATGAAGTTATAAATAAAGACAATAGATCAGGTCAGCAAACAAAGGGGGACAGCAGAGGGCAGCAAGGGACTAGCTCCCTTAAGGTTTACTATACTAATAGCAGGAGTGTAAGAAATAAGATAGATGAGCTAAGATTAATTGCAAGTGCAGGAGACATAGATATTATTGCTATAACAGAGACCTGGCTCAATCTGAAAGATAGAGAGATGCCCTCTGAATGTCACATACAAGGCTATAAATTATTCCACACTGACAGGGTCAACAGGAAAGGTGGTGGAGTAGCGATGTATGTCAGAGACAATTTAAATTGTTGTGTTAGACAAGATATTAAATTAGAAGCGTCAGCCACTGAATCTGTTTGGTTACAGCTTCTCGAGGGCCGAGAAAAACTAATTTTGGGTGTGATTTACAGGGCCCCAAATCTTGATAGGGAGTGCAGTAAACTTCTATGGGACGAAATTCGTAAGGCATCTACATACGAAAATGTTGTGCTAATGGGAGATTTCAACTATAGACAGATTGACTGGAGCAATTTGACAGGAAATTTAGAGTCAGGTGACTTTCTTGATACGATCCAGGATTGTTTTTTAAAACAGTTTGTGACAGAGCCAACTAGGGGAAATAACCTCCTTGACTTGGTTCTTGCCAGTAGGGAAACACTAATTAATAATCTTGAGGTTAATGATGAGCTTGGGGAAAGTGATCACAAATCACTCAGTTTTAATATATCATGGAATTCCCCTAATAATGGCAATCAAGTCTCCGTCCCTGACTTTCGCTTGGCTGATTTCATAGGACTGAAAAATTACTTAGGTGGGCTGAACTGGAATGACCTGACTAAGGGTCAGGTAGGTGGTGATGGTTGCCGATATGATGCTTTCCAGGGCATAGTTCTAGCTGCTCAGTCAAATTATGTTCCAAATAGGGAAATCAGATCAAACAAAAATGATCCTAAATGGATGAACAATAGATTAAAATATCTGATTGGTCAAAAGAGAGGCATATATAGGCAAATCAAAAGAGGAGAGGGGCAATTGAGAAATCGATATATTCAGTTAAAGAGAGAAATAAAAAAGGGAATTAGAAAAGCAAAAAGAGATTATGAGGTTAAAGTTGCAAGAGAATCGAAGACTAACCCAAAAGGATTCTTTCAGGTATACAGAAGTAAGATCAGGGACAAGATAGGCCCACTCAAAAGTTCCTCGGGTCAGCTCACTGACAGTGATAAGGAAATGTGTAGAATTTTTAACACATACTTCCTCTCAGTTTTTACACAGGAGGATACCAGCGATATTCCAGTAATGATAAATTATGTAGAACAGGACGATAATAAACTGTGTACTATTAGGGTCACAAGTGACATGGTCCTTAGGCAAATAGATAAATTAAAACCTAACAAATCCCCAGGCCCTGATGAACTGTATGCAAGGGTTCTAAAGGAATGTAAAGAGGAGCTTAGCACACCTTTGGCTAATCTTTTCAACATATCACTACAAACTGGCATGGTGCCAGATAAGTGGAAAATGGCAAATGTGATACCTATTTTCAAAACAGGTGACAGGTCCTTAGCTTCGAACTATAGACCAATAAGCCTAACCTCCATAGTGGGAAAATTTATGGAATCAATAATTGCCGAGGCAGTTCGTAGCCACCTTGAAAAGCATAAATTAATCAACGAATCTCAGCATGGTTTTACAAAGGGGCGTTCCTGCCTTACGAATTTATTAACTTTTTTCACTAAGGTATTTGAGGAGGTAGATCATGGTAATGAATATGATATTGTGTATATGGACTTCAGTAAGGCTTTTGACAGGGTCCCACATCAGAGACTATTGAGGAAAATTAAAGCACATGGAATAGGAGGAGAAATTTTTTCCTGGATAGAGGCATGGTTGACAAATAGGCAGCAGAGAGTTTGCATAAATGGGGAGAAATCAGAGTGGGGAAGTGTCACGAGCGGTGTTCCACAGGGGTCAGTGTTGGGCCCCCTGCTGTTCACAATCTACATAAACGACATAGATGAGGGCATAAAGAGCGACATCGGCAAGTTTGCCGATGACACCAAAATAGGCCGTCGAATTCATTCTGACGAGGACATTCGAGCACTCCAGGAAGATTTGAATAGACTGATGCAGTGGTCGGAGAAGTGGCAGATGCAGTTTAATATAGACAAATGCAAAGTTCTAAATGTTGGACAGGACAATAATCATGCCACATATAAACTAAATAATGTAGATCTTAATATTACGGATTGCGAAAAAGATTTAGGAGTTCTGGTTAGCAGTAATCTGAAACCAAGACAACAGTGCATAAGTGTTCGCAATAAAGCTAATAGAATCCTTGGCTTCATATCAAGAAGCATAAATAATAGGAGTCCTCAGGTTGTTCTTCAACTCTATACATCCTTGGTTAGGCCTCATTTAGATTATGCTGCACAGTTTTGGTCACCTTATTACAGAATGGATATAAATTCTCTGGAAAATGTACAAAGGAGGATGACAAAGTTGATCCCATGTATCAGAAACCTTCCCTATGAGGATAGACTAAGGGCCCTGAATCTGCACTCTCTAGAAAGACGTAGAATTAGGGGGGATATGATTGAGGTGTATAAATGGAAGACAGGAATAAATAAAGGGGATGTAAATAGTGTGCTGAAAATATCTAGCCTAGACAGGACTCGCAGCAATGGTTTTAAGTTGGAAAAATTCAGATTCAGGAAGGATATAGGAAAGTACTGGTTTGGTAATAGAGTTGTGGATGAGTGGAACAAACTCCCAAGTACCGTTATAGAGGCCAGAACGTTGTGTAGCTTTAAAAATAGGTTGGATAAATACATGAGTGGATGTGGGTGGGTGTGAGTTAGACCTGATAGCTTGTGCTACCAGGTCGGTTGCCGTGTTCCTCCCTTAAGTCAATGTGACCTGACCTGACTAGGTTGGGTGCATTGGCTTAAGCCGGTAGGAGACTTGGACCTGCCTCGCATGGGCCAGTAGGCCTTCTGCAGTGTTCCTTCGTTCTTATGTTCTTATGTTCTTATATTACCTTGGGAGAGGCCTGGCCCTCTGCAACTCCAACACTGGGATATATTACCAGGAAAGATGCTTGGCTATGCTGCACCACCATCACTGGGATATATTACCTTGGAACAGGCCTGGCCAGTCTGCAACACCAACACTGGGATATATTACCAGGGAAGAGGCCTGGCTAGTCTGCAACACCAACACTGGGATATATTACCATGGAAGAGGCCTGGCCACGGTGCACCATCAACACTGGGATATATTACCATGCACGAGGCCTAGCCCGTCTTTAACACCTACATTGGAATATTTTAACATGCAAGAGACTTGGCCAGGCTGCATCACCAACACTGGGATATATATTACCAGGGAAGATTCCTGGCCAGGCTGCACCACCAACACTGGAATATGTTACCAGGGAAGAGGCCTTTCCAGTCTGCAACACCAACACCGGGATATATTACCAGGGAAGAGACTTGGCCAGGCTGCACCACCAACACGGGAATATATTACCAGGGAAGAGGCTTGACCAGTCTGCAGCACCAATTCTAGGATATATTACCAGGGAAGAGGCCTGGCCTGTCTGCAACACCAACACTGGGATGTATTACCATGCAAGAGGCCTGGTCAGGCTGCATCACCAACACTGGGAGATATTACCAGGGAAGAGGCCTGGCCAGGCTGCACCACCACCACTGGGATATATTACCTTGGAAGGGGGATTACCGAGAGACCCCTGTCTGTCTTCAAGCAGGTACTGGACAGGCACCTAAAGTCGGTACTTGACGAGCCGGGCTGTGGTTCGTACGATGGATTGCGTGAGGGCAGCAGTAACAGCCTGGTTGATCAAGTCCTAATCCACCATGAGGCCTGGTCACAGACTAGGCCCCGGGGGCATTAACCCCCGGAACTCTCTCCAGGTGAACTCCAGGTATACCTAGATTCACAGTATATATGGATTGTTCCTAGCTACCTTGAGCTGTGCATCACTTACAAGTCTAGTCGCCAGTCACTAACATACACCACGTGAACACGTCATCACAAGCCTAGTCACCAGTCACTAACATACACCACGTGGACACATCGCAAGTCTAGTCGCCAGTCACTAACATGCACCACGTGAACACGTCATCACAAGTCTAGTTACCAGTCACTAACATACACCACCTGAACACGTCATCACAAGTCTAGTCGCCAGTCACTAACATACACCACGTGAACACGTCATTACAAGTCTAGTCACCAGTCACTAACATACACCACCTGAACACGTCATCACAAGTCTAGTCGCCAGTCATTAACATATACCACGTGGACACGTCATCACTTACAGTTGCTGCTGCCACCACCCTCATTATCTGCATCCCACGCAGGTGCACATGCATAGGGAGGCAATGCAGGGTGCTTACGCATGCATACTAACACTGGAAAACAGGAAACTGCATTTAAAAAAATAGGTGAGCTAGGCCAAAATCTACCTAACATCTAATAGTGGTAAAGATATGAACAAATTATAGCTTTCAGTCTCCATTAGACTGACAACACCACTTAGGTCAAGGACATTATACCATTCAGATACGAGAGTATAAGGCACAAAAATGGGGTTTTACTTACATGTTACCCACAGCGAGAATCACCATTGGAGGAAGAGCGAGTGTCTGTGTGAAGGAGACTGAGGATCTGAGTAAATGACGATGTCAATCCATCAGATTTCACAATTGTAAGGTAGCGTAAACATGACCATAGTTATAAGAACATAAGAACATAAGAACGAAGGAACACTGCAGAAGGCCTACTGGCCCATGTGAGGCAAGTCCAAGTCTCCTACCGGCTTAAGCCAATGCACCCAACCTAGTCAGGTCAGGTCACATTGACCTGACCTGGTAGCACAAGCTATCAGGTCCAACTCACACCCACCCACATCCACTCATGTATTTATCCAACCTATTTTTAAAGCTACGCAACGTTCTGGCCTCTAGAACTGTACTCGGGAGTTTGTTCCACTCATCCACAACTCTATTACCAAACCAGTACTTTCCTATATCCTTCCTGAATCTGAATTTTTCCAACTTAAAACCATTGCTGCGAGTCCTATCTAGGCGAGATATTTTCAGCACACTATTTACATCCCCTTTATTTATTCCTGTCTTCCATTTATACACCTCAATCATATCCCCCCTAATTCTACGTCTTTCTAGAGAGTGTAGATTCAGGGCCCTTACTCTGTCCTCATAGGGAAGGTTTCTGATACATGGGATCAACTTTGTCATCCTCCTTTGTACATTTTCCAGAGAATTTATATCCATTCTGTAATACGGTGACCAAAACTGTGCAGCATAATCTAAATGAGGCCTAACCAAGGATGTATAGAGTTGAAGAACAACCTGAGGACTCCTATTATTTATGCTTCTTGATATGAAGCCAAGGATTCTATTAGCTTTATTGCGAACACTTATGCACTGTTGTCTTGGTTTCAGATTACTGCTAACCAGAACTCCTAAATCTTTTTCGCAATCCGTAATATTAAGATCTACATTATTTAGTTTATATGTGGCATGGTTATTGTCCTGTCCAACGTTTAGAACTTTGCATTTGTCTATATTAAACTGCATCTGCCACTTCTCCGACCACTGCATCAGTCTATTCAAATCTTCCTGGAGTGCTCGAATGTCCTCATCAGAATGAATTCGACGGCCTGTTTTGGTGTCATCGGCAAACTTGCCGATGTCGCTCTTTATGCCCTCATCTATGTCGTTTATGTATATTGTGAAGAGCAGGGGGCCCAACACTGACCCCTGTGGAACACCGCTCGTGACGCTTCCCCACTCTGATTTCTCCCCATTTATGCAAACTCTCTGCTGCCTATTTGTCAACCATGCCTCTATCCAGGAAAAAATTTCTCCTCCTATTCCATGTGCTTTAATTTTCCTCAATAGTCTCTGATGTGGGACCCTGTCAAAAGCCTTACTGAAGTCCATATACACAACATCATATTCATTACCATGATCTATCTCCTCAAATACCCTAGTGAAAAAAGTTAATAAATTCGTAAGGCAGGAACGCCCCTTTGTAAAACCATGCTGAGATTCGTTGATTAATTTATGCTTTTCAAGGGGGCTACGAACTGCCTCGGCAATTATTGATTCCATAAATTTTCCCACTATGGAGGTTAGGCTTATTGGTCTATAGTTCGAAGCTAAGGACCTGTCACCTGGTCGCTAAAGCTCTCGCTTCATACGGCGAGGGTTTGCGTTCGATTCCCAGAGCGGGTAGAAACATTGGGTGTGTTTCTTTATACCGGTTGTCTATGTTAACCCACCAGTAAAATGGGTACCTGGGTATTAGTCGACTGGTGTGGGTCGCATCCTGGGACAAAGACCTAATGTTCCCGAAATGTTCAACATAACACGCGGCTTTCTATATAGTAGTATGTCACTGATGTCAGCTATGGTCTGTATACCTTGTATATGTACTTGTAGTAAATTATTATTATTATTATTATTATTATTATTATTATTATTATTATTATAGTGAATTCGTGTGAGTGGAAGACAACTTCCTTCTCAAAGGCACTATGAAGAACTCTCCTTTTCTTAGAAAATATTTAATTTAAATAAATTTTGCAGTTTGTATTATAAAAAGTGTAATACTTTCTGCATTTGCAGATATTAAACGACACCTCTTGGAACACTTTAGCAAACAAGTGACAATAAAAAGTTGAAGGCAAAGAAAATACTGTCACCGTGAATGAGAGAGCAACAGTCATCCTTCAAGAACATGCAATGGATATTGATGAATATAAAGAAAATATCAGGCAAACAATGATAGTGGGCATAAGCATAAGGAAATATATGCAACCCATGACGAGCCCAACAGATGTGTACAAAACACTCACATGTTGACCTTGAAGAAATAGAAGATGAAGTCCCTGATAATTCTTCTGTAGTTTATCAAAGCTATACTCACCGAATCACGTAGCGAACCAGCAAAGTTGATACATCTGCAACTGTCTTTATGTGACGTTATAATGCAATCATCTGACAAGCTGTCTTTCATTTAGTTCTTACTGCTGTCAGTTGGACTTTTCGTTCATCAGCAAACTCAGTTTTGCGTTCTTTTGAATGTTTTCTCATCACTTTTGTAAAGCGACATTAGAGCGGTTAGTTGGTCAATCCATCCACGACCTTCCTCCTGGTCTGGTTAAGCAAATATATGGTGAAAGATTATGTCAGTGGGTGGTAAGTAACTTTGTTTACAATGACACTAACCTGCCATAATAGCGCACATGTCATGGCTATCATTACGTGTATGATGCCACATATAACTGATAGCCAGGAAGTTATTTAGCTTTAAAATATGACAGCTGCAGAAACTATCATTTGTGACTTCGGTCACATTACTCGTCCGTACAAGTCTCGATCCTTAAAAAAATGACAGATGTAAAGATGAAGGCAGTGTGATGAATGGTTTTGAAAACCGACAAGTTGAAGATTGAGACACTTATCCAACATATGGGAATCTTTATTGAAGAAACGTTTCGCCACACGGTGGTTTCATCAGTGCAATACAAAGCAGGAAGATATAAGGAGAAGAGGTAATATGGACCCGAGGCAACGGCTCGGGTCTAGATGCCAGTCAAGTTTTTTTCATCCAAATCTACCAGACTCACAAGGTTTCATGTCTAAACATGAAGTTGGTAAATGTCATCGCATCGCAGTTGTTTGCAATCCAGTGCTTCCTCTGAATCCACACACGGAAAGACTATTACAAAATCAGATACAAACAGAAGGTCTATGGTACTTGAGAATACAATAATTCACCAGTAAAGGAACGATCATAAAATAATGAAGGTGCTGTAAAACACCAAGGGTTGCTTTTGAGTACCGATATGATCCCTTTACCAGTATTTCCAATATACACAGAGTCAGCAACAGAGCATTCATGTTTGAAAGATTCCAAAATATTTAAGAAGAGAGAAAGCAAAGTGCGTTCACTTACCGCCATTGCCTTATAAGCTCTTACAAGACAGACCAGTTTGTGAAAACAGCCATAGCAAGTGAGGGACTGACTCTAGACCAGGGGTGTAGGTACTAATTCATATCGTATGAAATTAACCTCTTTCCTTTTATAACTGGCATGCATTTACAGTACAACTGAAGGCCCTTTATAATTGCACAGCTATAACTACCGGCTTGGATGATATGCAAGTATAGGTTTTTAATGCAAATCAGATAAGACGTAACATATTTGACGCACATCACATCACATTGATGTCTTCCTTGGAGCAGTTCGCAAGCTCGTGGAAGGTAGCTGACTGGAAGATCTCTAGGCATGGAAGTCGCTGTTAAAGATGAAAGAGAGCAGGGCCGCCTTTTAACAGTTGCTGCCTAAAATACATAAATAACCTGCAAATAGGAAAAAGAGACTTACGACGACGTTTCGGTCCGACTTGGACCATTTACAAAGTCATACTAACACAAAAGAGTGAGGGAGCTAGTATATATAGGCGAGAGGGACAGGGACGGAACCAAGACAGAAAAAAAGTAGGGGTAGTGGTAAGGCTATTAGTGAAAATAGTAGTAGTAGAAAGTAGGGAGAATAGTTCAGTGGCACATAGTCATAAGCTACTTTTTCCTACCTGCATTGTTCCAGTCAAGGTATTGTACCTTCTTGTTCTTTGTCGAACATACTGTCGTAGTAGAATCATAAGAGGATATTGCCATTGATGAAGGTGATACTAATTCCATTGATGAGATTTTAAAGGAACAGTATTAAATGCTCTCTGCACAGCTACAGAAACAAAACACTCGGTACACCAACAATGGAAGACAACAGGAAACTCTTGCATGACGACACTGATCCAGATATTGGACAGGCAGGTGGAGATACCAATGCAGAATTAATATCTTCTTAAGACCCCATGTCAGTGACGGAGCTGTATAGCAATAGTAACAATCTTGATTCTACAGGTACATGACTCAACTTATACAGACCATAGCTGACATCAGCGACATACTATATAGAAAGCCCCTGGTTACGCGGAGCATTTCCGAAACTTGGGTTAATTTTGTCCCCAGGATGCGACCCACACCAGGTCGACTTCTAGTCCAGCACGCGTAGCAAGCAAAACTTTAATTTTCTAGATGCTTAACTGTGGCCGGATGGTGTCCAGCTTACACACAGTGGCGACGAAAGAGATGCGGATGCGGACGGTCATGCCTGTCACAGCTGCTGAACCATTATGACAGAATTATGGAGGAGTTGGAAGACGACCAAAACGCATATGTGATTTAGACAGACTTTGCAAAGGTGTTGGACAAATAAGATCATGGAGTAACAGCGCACAAAATGAGGGCTATGGGCATTGCGGGGAAGGTAGGCAGATGGATTTTCGGGTTCCTAACACAGAGAACACAAAAAGTAGTAGTAAACAGAGCAAGATCCAGCATCAGCGAGATTAAAAGCTCAGTGCCCCAAGGCACTATCCTGGCACCTCTGCTGTTTCTCATCCTCATAGCAGACATAGAAAAAACACCCGTCACACTTTTGTATCAACATTTGCAGATGACACTAAAATAAGCATGAAAGTCATTACGGTAGAGGACACTGAAAGACATAAGCAGTGAAAGACATAAGCAGTGTTTTGCAGTGGGCAGTGTAGAACAACATGACGTTCAATGGTGATAAGTTCCAGCTGCTTAGGTATGGAAAGAATGATGAACTCAAAAGGAACACTACATACAAAACTCAAGAGAGTCACCAAATAGAACGAAAGGAACACGTAAAAGACAAAGGAATAATTATGTCAGCTGATCTTTCTTTTAAACACCATAACAAGACAAAGATCACGACAGCCAGGAAGATAACAGGGTGGATATTGAGAACTTTCAAAATAAGGGAAATAATGCCGATGGTGACACTTCAAATCGCTAGTGCTCCCTTATTTATAATATTGCTCAGTGCTGACGGCCCCGTTCAAAGCAGGAGAAATATCAGAGTTGGAACATATACAGAGATCGTTTATGGCTCACACTGAGCTAATAAAGCACCTAAATTACTGGGAACGCCTTCACGTCTTAAACATGTACTCAATGGAGCGGATGAGAGATACATGATAATATATACCTGGAAAGTGCTCGAGGGACTGGTCACGCTTCTGTACACTGCCATAACAACATACTGGAGTAAAAGATATGGGAAGAAGTGCAAAATAAACCGACTGAGGAGCAGGGGTGCGGTGGGGACAACAAGGGAACACTGTATCAACATTCGTGGCCCCAGACTATTCAATATCTTACCAGAAAATATCAGAAACACGGCTGGAACAAGTGTAGAAGTCTTCAAGAGGAGACTGGACAAGTATTTTCATCAGGTGCCAGATCAACCAGGCAGTGACGGACATGTGGGGCAGCGGGCCTCCAGTAGCAACCTCCTGTTTGACCAGGCAAGCACTAGACAAGCGTGACCCATGGCCGGGCATCGAGAGTAGTGAAACTCGAAATTCTTCAAAGGTATATATCAAAAGTATGTGCTCATTATTGACGAAGACGTTCTCATTCTTCCGATGTATCACGCCAGCAGACTTCGTCACCCAAAAGGCTCAAGGGTAAAGTTATGTGCATGTTGAAAATTTAGACACATGTGCAACATCTGGGTATCTTTACTGTAGACGTTTCGCCATCCAGTGACTTTATCAATACAATAGAAGACAGTAGAACTATTTACAAAAGATGAGGTAATCAGTCCCTCAGCCTTGGAGTTGGTGTGAAGAGCACCGTAGTGGTGAAGATTCTGGAGCACAGGCGTCAGGTGGAAAGGGACAGGTAGTAGACGAGGGCATAGTCACTGGTAGGCGGAATTCCCCAGTGGAAGTAGGTCATACCCGAGGGATGGGTTAGTGGTAGTAGTAGTAGTAGTAACCGTGAAGAAGGTTATGTAGATGTTCTCTGAACCAAGATTCCATGAAATCCATGGAATCTTGGTTCAGAGGTATATTTCAAAAGGTATGTGATCATTGTACTCAAGGACATTGCAGAAGATCACGACAATGTTCGTGTTTTAGCTGACGACGAAGACGTTCTCATTCTTCCGATTTTTCACTCCAGCAGATTTCATTTGTCACCCAAAAGGCTAAATATATGTGCGTGTGCCTGTTGTTTGTATATGCAGGGTCTGGATGTGACACCGCCTCGCCATGTTTGGATTGAGGAAAGTCAAACAACAAATTTTCAAGTCATCACAAAAGTTGCGGTCAGATGTGCTCATATTCAGGAACACAGATGCCTCAGCCTTGAAGCTGTTTCATACTGGAGAACTGTATGAGGCAGCACTCTACAAAAGGGTAAATAAAGCACACACAGTCGTGAATGAACTATGCTACCTACACATGATGCAGTGGTAATGTGTGCAGCAGACGTTTGTGGATATAGAAGGGTGGATGCAGGAGAAAGACAGCGACTAGTAAAATGACAAGGTAAAGAGAGTAATAATGGAGATAGAGCATATGTGAGATTTTTATAAAGCAGAAGTGATATAAAAAGGGTAGAGTATATGGGTAGTAAAAGAAAGATTAAGAGAGTGGTGAGAGAGTGTAAACAGAGAGCAAATGATAGAATGAGTGAAGTTTTATCTACAAATTTTGCTCCAAATATGAAACAGTTTTGGAGTGAGATTAATAAGTTGAGAAAGCTTGAGGAATGATCAGACTTAACAGTTAAAAACAATGGAGGGGAGTTATTAGGTGGAGAGGTTGAAGTATTAGGAAGACAGAAGGAATGTTTTGAGAGAGCTGTTAAATGTTAATGAGGAGAGAGGGGAAACAGTTATTTCTTGCACTGACCAGAGAGGTATAACATCAAGGAGTGAGGAAGAGCCGGGTGTAAGGGTGATGGAGGTGCACGAGGTTGTAGGAAAATGGAAAAGGGGCAAAACAGCTGGAATTGATTGGATCAAGACAGAGGTTTTAAAAGCAGGTTGGGATACAGTTTTGGAGTAGTTGGTACATTTGTTCAATAAAGGTATGAGAGAGAGGGAGGGTGCCCAGAGACTGGCAGGAAGAGTGCATGATTTCGCACTATGCAGTTTTACGACTCACTCGCCAAGGGTTCTAACCCCACCCGTACCCTGGTTTGTTTGCAGTCGTGTTATTATGGTTTCGTTAGTCATTGTTTCTTTGTGTCAATGAAACGAAGATAAAAAGAGTAAAGAATTATAGAGGAACAAACCTATTTTGGTCTACCAGGTATAGTGTATAATAATAATAATAATAATAATAATAATAATAATAATAAATGATAATAATAATATCTTTAGTTACTACAAGTACATGTACATGGTAGCTTATACTGAGCCGTTTGTTATGCTGAGGATTTCGGGCAAATTAGGTCAGTTTTGTCCCAGGATGCGACCCACACCAGTCGACTGACACCCAGATACCCATTTTAAACTGATGGGTGAACAGGGACAGGGACAGCAGGTATCTTATAGAAACAAGTCCCTAATGTTTTCCAGCCGCGCCGGAGGAGATTCGAACCCCGGACCTCAGTGTGTGAGCTGGGTGCGCTAGCGATCAAGCTACGGGACACCTATAGTAGTTTTATTACTGAAAGAATTAAAGGAAGGATGGAAAGCAGGATCGTAAATGAACAAGGAAGATTCTAGGAAGAGTAAGAGATGTGTAGAGCAAGTGTTTACATTGGACCATTTAAGTGAACAATATTTAGATAAAGATGATTTTTTTGCTGCATTTATGGATTTAGAAAAGGTGTATGATAGGCTGGATAGAAGAGTAATGTGGCAGTTGTTGCAAATGTATGGTGCTACGTGGGCAGGGGAAGTAGAAAGTGCTAGGGAAAGGACAGAGAGCCTGGGGAAAAGAAAGAGCCTGGGGAAAGGAGAGTGAGTAAGGACAGAGAAGCTGGGAAAAGGACAGAGAGACTGAGGAAAGGAGAGAGAATCTTGGGAAAGGAGAGAGAGCCTGAAGAAAGGACACAAAACCTGGGGAAAAGAAAGACAGTCTGGGGAAAAGAAAGACAGTCTGGGGAAAAGACAGACAGTCTGGGGAAAAGACAGAGTCTGGGGAAAAGACAGAGTCTGGGGAAAAGACAGAGTCTGGGAAAAAGAGAATCTGGGGAAAAGACAGAGTCTGGGGAAAAGAGAGAGAGTCTGGGGAAAAGACAGAGTCTGGGGAAAAGACAGAGTCTGGGAAAAAGACAGTCTGGGAAAAAGACAGTCTGGGAAAAAGACAGTCTGGGAAAAAGACAGAAAGTCTGGGGAAAGAACAGAGAGTCTGGGGAAAGGAGAGAGAACGTGGGGAAATGACAGAAAGCATGATTAAAGGATAGAGAACCTGGGGAAAGGACAAAGAACCTGAGGAAGGGAGAACCTGAAGAAAGGACAGAGAACCTGGAGAAAGGACAGAGAACCTGGGGAAAGGACAGAGAACCTGGGGAAAGGAAAGAGAGACTGAGGAAAGGAGAGAACCTGGGAAAAGAACAGAAAGCCTGGAGAAAAAATAGAGAACCTGCGAAAAAGAGAGAAGAGCCTTGGGAAAGGACAGAGCCTGGGAAAAGGACAGAGCCTGGGGAAAGGACAGAGCCTGGGAAAAGGACAGAGCCTGGGAAAAGGACAGAGCCTGGGAAAAGGACAGAGCCTGGGGAAAGGACAAAGATCCTGGGTAAATGACAGAGAGCCTGGGGAAAGGACAGAGAGCCTGAAGAAAAGACAGAGCCTGGGAAAAGGACAGAGAGGCTGGGGAAAGGACAGAGAGGCTGGGGAAAGGACAGAGAGCCTGGGGAAAGGACAGAGAGCCTGGGGAAAGGACAGAGAACCTGGGGAAAGGACAGAGAACCTGGGGAAAGGACAGAGAACCTGGGGAAAGGACAGAGAACCTGGGGAAAGGACAGAGAACCTGGGGAAAGGACAGAGAACCTGGGGAAAGGACAGAGAGCCTGGGAAAGGACAGAGAGCCTAGGGAAAGGACAGAGAACATGGTGAAAGGAAAGAGAACCTGGGGAAAGGACAGAGAACCTGGGGAAAGGACAGAGAACCTGGGGAAAGGACAGAGAACCTGGGGAAAGGACAGAGAGCCTGGGGAAAGGACAGAGAGCCTGGGGAAAGGACAGAGAGCCTCAGGAAAGGACAGAACCTGGAGAAAGGAGAACCTGGGGATAGGACAAAGCCTGGGGAAAGGACAGAGAACAAGGGGAAAGGTCAGAGAGCCTTGGGAAAGGAGAGAACCTGAGGAAAAGACAGAGTCTGGGGAGAGGACAGAGAGCCTGGTTAAAGGAGAGAATCTGGGGAAAGGACAGAGAACCTGGAGTAAGGATAGAAAGCATGAAGAAAGGACAGAGAGCCTGGGTAGAGGAGAGAGAACCTGGGGAAAGGACAGAGAGCCTGGAGAAAGGACAGAGAGCCTGGGGAAAGGACAGATAATCTTTGGGAAAGGACAGATAACCTTCGGAAAAGACAGAGAGCCTGGGTAAAAACAGAGAGCCTGTGTGTTACAAAAACCGCGATTTCTACTAATGATAGAGACCTCCTGTGAATACTAGAAAGGACTGCCCTTCTAGCATCCAGCCTGTCACTGGGTTTTTGTAACAAGTAGTCAGTATCCTGATCCAATTATCCATTAGAATTTAGTAAAATTCAGTAGTGCTTCAGGATTACAACTGGAAAGCTAATAAAGAAATTAAAATTTAATAAGTTTATTAATAACAATAAAGTCGTCTAGGCATATATCAAAGTAAATTAAAGTGATCAATTGAATATAATATAGGATACAAGTTCCTACACTTCTCTCGTGTACAGTAGTATTGTGCTGAAGGCACATATCACATCTTTATGGCTTTTAAGTACCGTCTGGTACATTGTATTATGTTTTTAAATGCTAACAAACATATACAAGTAAGTTTGTGTGTATGTGTGTAAGCGCTCTAAGTAGTTCACTATGTTTCAAGACTCGACTAGACTTAACCAGTGACTGACTAAAAGTTATCACATAAACTAACTTCTTAACCAACCTGGCAATCAGAACAGCTTGCTTGAACAATAAAACGACTGTTAAGCCGAGCAGCAATATCACAAGCAACAGCGACACAGAATCAGGAACAAGGAGATAATATAACGACACCAAGTAGGGACCATCTGCAGATCCTCCACTAAAGTCATGAAACTCCCATACTACTGAATCTAAGTTCAGCATTAGAAAATCCCCGACTGTGACAGTACACAGATACCAGTATGAATTATGTCAGAAGCTACAGCTCAGGACCTGAGTTTCTCAGAGTGTCTATGAGACACACAACCTCAGTACAACGTCGAAAATCACTAAGTCTAGGCTATGTTCTGTGAACAGAGTTACACAGAACCAACAAGAAAGCGACAGAGACGATCTTCCAACAAGGGCCCACATGGGAGAGCTGGAGAGGAACGTCTTGTTGGAAGGCACGTCAAACAGACAAGAAGGAGCGCAGGCCAGGCAGACTACTCCAGGTGAGGTATGAACACCCCACCCTGATCACGTGACTCTCTGTGGACTGCTGCTGCCCAACAACTCAGAAGCCGGCAGCAAAACAAGCGAAGTGAAAACCACAGTAGTTAGACAATGCTGTCAGCTACTTAATACTCTCGAACTATGAGCACTGAATAATATATAAATGATACATTCTACCTACTAATATAACTAAGTCAAATAATAATATAAAGCAATATATTTACGATTTAGCTAATATCGCAAATATAAGCAATATAAAATTATATGAACAGGTAATATACATTATATACATTGTGCCCCATTCAGGGGTCGCAATACTGTGGAAATGAGAGAAGCAAAATGTATATCGTGTGAAGGGAATGGAAACAAGATTATTTTGTCAGAAATCTGTGGCATGGGAAGGTATGGTGTCTTTAATTAAGACGTTTCCCCCATCTCCAAGGTGGGGAGATAGGTGGTGGGGGAGAGGGTGAGTTAGGTAGTCAGGAAGTGAGGGAGATGAAAAGTCTGGGGTGAGGATTGTACTCATCGCAACAGTGTTCTCAAAGGAACATTTCATCCTTTTCAAGAAACGTTTCATCCATTTCTAGAGACGTTTTATCCAATTTTTAGAAACGTTTCATGCATTTTTAGAAACACTTCACCTATTTTTAGAAACGTTTCATCCAATTTTAGAAGTGTTCCATCCATTTTTAGAAACGTTTCATCCATTCTTATAAACGTTTCATCCATTTTTTGAATAATTTCATTAATTTTTAGAAATGTTTCATCAATTTTTACAAACGTTTCATCCATTTTTTAAATAATTTCATCCATTTTTAGAAACGCTTCACCTATTTTTAGAAACGTTTCATCCATTTCAGAAACGCTTCATCCATTTTTACAAACGTTTCATTCATTTTCAGAAACGTTTCATCAATTTTCAGAAACGTTTCATCTATTTTAAGAAACGTTTCATCATTTTAGAAGCATTTCATACACTTTTAGAAACGTTTCATCCATTTCAGAAAGGTTTCATCCATTTTTAAAAATGTTTCATCCATTTTTAGAAAGGTTTCATCCATTTTAGAATCATTTCATCCATTTCTAGAAACGTTTCATCCATTTTTTAATAATTTCATCCATTTTTAGAAACGTTTCATCAACTTTTAGAAACGTTTAATCCATTTTTAGAAACGTTTCATCCATTTTTAGAAACATTTCATCCATTTTTTGGAACGTTTAATCCATTTTTGGAAACGTTTCATCCATTTTTAGAAACGTTTCATCAATTCTCATAAACGTTTCAGCAATTCCTAGAAACGTTTCATCTATTTTTTAGAAACGCTTCATCCAATTTCAGAAACGCTTCATCCATTCTTAGAAACGTTTCATCTATTCTTATAAACGTTTCATCCATTCTTAGAAACATTTCATCCATTCTTAGAAACGTTGAAATGGACGACACGCGACACTGTAGAACACTGAAACAAACACCGAAGTTTGAACAATAAATTGGTGGAGTAAACCATACCCCCGGCCGGGATTGAACCCGCGGTCATAGAGTCGCAAAACTCCAGCCCGTCGCGTTAGTGGCTAACGCGACGGGCTGGAGTTTTGCGACTCTATGACCGCGGGTTCAATCCCGGCCGGGGGTATGGTTTATTTGCAATCGTGTCGTTACGATTTCTTGAGTCGTGGTGGAGTAACTTAAGGATTTGGACGAGAAACTTTGCAAGAAACACAGTTTGAGACACTCCGAGAGGCTCATATTGAACTTGAAAACGACCACCAGAATGTTCGACGTATCGTAGAGGAAGAACAGAAGTGGTCAAACTGGCCGAGTCTCGCAACCAAGTCTCTTCACCGATATAACTCCTTGTCAAGGAGCACAAGAAGGAACGTAAGATGTACGACAAGATTTTAAGAAAACACGGAACACTTCGTCATTGTAATATAAATGGAAGATTACCTTCACAACTTAAAGACGATGTTAGACAAGAAAGTTCACGAAGAGGCGGAATATTTAGATGTGATCCAGAACTTGAAAGAACTTTTCGTTGAAATAGACTAAGCTCGTGGTGAACATCACAAATTGCTTCAAGCAAGCAGGAACTTTAAGCAACAAGCCAATGATATCAATAATCAAATGAAGTGTTACCAGTCGCTAGCGGAGGAGAGACAGAGATCTTTAAATATTCTCTATAATACTCTCGCGGAGAAAAACTGAGTCTTCTACCAAAGAGTTGGAAGCTGTGAGACTGTCAGTAGCTGACATTCTTCACCACACTGACCCCTTGTTCCAGTGTGTGGACGGTTGTTCCAGTGTGTGGACGGTTGTTCCAGTGTGTGGACGGTTGTTCCAGTGTGAGGACGATTGTTCCAGTGTGAGGACGGTTGTTCCAGTGTGAGGACGGTTCCAGTGTGTGGACGGTTGTTCCAGTGTGTGGACGGTTGTTCCAGTGTGTGGACGGTTGTTCCAGTGTGTGGACGGTTGTTCCAGTGTGAGGACGGTTGTTCCAGCGTGAGGACGGTTGTTCCAGTGTGTGGACGGTTGTTCCAGTGTGAGGACGGTTGTTCCAGTGTGCGAACGGTTGTTCCAGTGTGAGGACGGTTGTTCCAGTGTGCGGACGGTTGTTCCAGTGTGAGGACGGTTGTTCCAGTGTGAGGACGGTTGTTCCAGTGTGCGGACGGTTGTTCCAGTGTGAAGACGGTTGTTCCAGTGTGAAGACGGTTGTTCCAGTGTGAGAACGGTTCCAGTGTGCGGACGATTGTTCCAGTGTGTGGACGGTTGTTCCAGTGTGTGGACGGTTGTTCCAGTGTGTGGACGGTTGTTCCAGCGTGTGGACGGTTGTTCCAGTGTGTGGACGGTTGTTCCAGTGTGAGGACGATTGTTCCAGTGTGTGGACGGTTGTTCCAGTGTGAAGACGGTTGTTCCAGTGTGAGGACGGTTGTTCCAGTGTGAGGGCGCTTTTTCCAGTGTGAGGGCGCTTGTTCCAGTGTGTGGACGGTTGTTCCAGTGTGTGGACGGTTGTTCCAGTGTGAGGACGGTTGTTCCAGTGTGAGGACGGTTGTTCCAGCGTGAGGACGGTTGTTCCAGTGTGAGGACGGTTGTTCCAGTGTGAGGACGGTTTTTCCAGTGTGCGGACGGTTGTTCCAGTGTGAGAACGGTTGTTCCAGTGTGAGGGCGCTTGTTCCAGTGTGTGGACGGTTGTTCCAGTGTGTGGACGGTTGTTCCAGTGTGAGGACGGTTGTTCCAGTGTGAGGACGGTTGTTCCAGTGTGCGGACGATTGTTCCAGTGTGTGGACGGTTGTTCGTGTGTAGACGGTTGTTCCAGTGTGAGGACGGCTGTTCCATGTGAGGACGGTTGTTCCAGTGTGAGGACGGTTGTTCCATTGTATGAACCAATCCTCAAAACGGGAGACTGATTCGCTTTATGCCACAGGCCTACACTGCGAGGCTTCCTGTGTGTAATTCACGACGGAGGGTCGAGTCTTTAACCTTGTGCAACCCATGGGTTTAGCGCTTTGAATAAACAATGTCATTACGTTTTCACTCTTTGGTTATATATATTTTTTGTTTTATTTACTAAAGTGATGGAGCAAACTGTTGATGTTGGTATACCAGGTTGCGGACCACGTAGCCGTCACAACCACCTACGCCACAAGATGACCCAACTGACTGATTACCCTCGTCTTCTACAGTCACCAGTTTCAACATTTCAAATAACCTCTGAAATAAACTGATAAATCCACAGGTGGGCGAAACATCTTGGTAATAAGGATACTTAGGTGCTGCATATGCATTATCTACACACACACACACACACCGTAGCGACCAGTGAACAGACTGGGCCAGGAGCTGTGACTCGACCCCTGCAACCACAACTAGGCGAGTACACGCACACTCGCACACTCACTCACTCTCTCTCTCCCCCCTTGCCTCTTTTTATGTCCAACCTATGAAAGAACTCAGTGAGTGTGAGAGGTCCCAGACTGACTGTCTTCAAGAGGGAACTGAAGAGGTGCCTCACAAAACTGCCTCATCAGGGAGGCTGTAGTTCATACATTGGACTGCCTGCATCCAGCAGTAACAACCTGGTTGATCAGGCCCTGATCCACATGTACTCTATATATGTAATATGTACTCAACACTTGAAATTTCTTCTGTTCACATGAAATATGTACTTTACACATGTAATATGTAATCTACACAAGAAATATGTACTCTGCACAAGAAATATGTACTCTGCACATGAAATATGTACTCTGCACATGAAATATGTACTCTGCACATGAAATATGTACTCTGCACATGAAATATGTACTCTGCACATGAAATATGCACTCTGCACATGAAATATGTACTCTGCACATGAAATATGTACTCTGCACATGAAATATGTACTATACACATGTAATGTGTACTCTACACATGTGATATGTACTCTAGTGAGGCCTGGTCACAGATCGGACCGCGGACGCGTTGACCGCCGAAATCTTCTGCAGGTATACTCCAGGTGTAGATGGTTGGTAGTTTTTAATAAAGATTTTGGGGCGTAAGTTCGAGTATGTAGGAGAGAGGGGAAATTATTTACCAGTAAAAGTAGACCTTATACATGGATGCTTGATGTAACCATGGATGCTTAACATACAGCATTCATAGATACGGTTGTGGAAGAAGTGAATGGGATAGTTAAAGAAGAGAATGGTTTTGTGAAAAGTGTTGGATTAAGAAAGTGAAGAATATAGTAACTCACAAATATACGTAGTTGGATAAATCTTATTGTAGCCAGCTGGTCCAGTGGCTAACACGTCGGTCTGGAGTTTTGTGACTCTCTGATCGCGGGTTCTAACCCCACCCGTGGTATGTTTTTTTTTTTTTTTTTTTTTAAGAATATAATACAAAATGGGAGCTATCGCAGTTTTTTCCTATAACAAGGTTCTTTGGGGAAATTCTGAAGAGATGTTGCAAAGGATGATGCACGAATTTGTAATAGTATAAAAATGAAATTGAAAGAGAAAGATTGTGACAGTAACAAAAAAAAATGAAATATTAGATATTAGATTGGGAGGAGGGCGCAGGGAGCAAGTAAAACCGTTCAGATATTTGGAAGTGGATTTGTCGGTGGATAGGTATTACAACTCAGGTACTCAAAGGCCTGTTATCCTGGGCATCAAGGGAGCAAAATAAACTCATCAGAAAAACTTTGAATTATATTATCCTTCAAGTATAAACAGAAGTATGTACACTATATACATTATGTACAGCAATAGGTATTAGTGCATGCCACGGTAATCAAGGCAAAACAGCAGCTAAGGGACAGCAGACCACCGAGCTTCAACCAGCGGTAGAATGAAAATGACATGGGTGATAAGGCGAGTGGTAACCACACCACCTTCACAATTGCCAGATCCACATGTGATTTGGCTGAACCTAGATACTAATCTGACGATGGGACCCCACTGGATCGTCAGACCCTTAGCCCCTGGTTTGCTGGTTGGTGAGGCAACCTATGTGAGTATTAACATGCTCCGAATAAAGATTACATACTCTTTGCATGCAACACCCCCATCCCAAGAGGGCTCTGGACTAGGCTTCCACCTCAGTGGGTAAACATGCCGCCATGGCACAGTATAATGGAACCACCTTTCCTCTCAACCATCCAACTCATTAGATAGAGTTCAGTTTTTATTGCGACAAAGCCAAACTCGAAACTTAGAGAGAGACAGCAGACAGTAGGGCTAACATAGGTCCGAGATACCTGCGGATGGTAGCAGAATATTCCCTCACTAAAAAAAAAAAAAAAAAAAAAAAAAAAAAAAAAAAAAAAAAAAAAAAAAAAAAAAAAAAACCTGATTTTTGCAAACTGAAGTCATTTACAGCTTGAGTAAACTGCCTTCTTTCTTTTTCTCTATCAAACTTTTCCGTAGCATAGGCTCATTGTTCCCTGGTTTGCTCAGGATTGATTTTTGCCAACTCAAGTGCTAATGCAACTGACTCACCTTCAGACAACCCCGTTGCACGCTGGTTTTGCTCAGGGGTTGTCTTTTTCCTCTTCTTGCGGGAACCTCAGCAGGGATTTACTCCTGGTTCCTGTATGGGGAGGATTCTGATATGCTATCTCCTCTGCTCAAAGCTTGACACTTTTAAGGTTACGAAGCTGTGCAGCCGTAAGTGCGCATTCGTACTCAATGCCGATGGACCGAGCAATTCTCCAACAACGCTGTAAAGAAAACTTAGGCAAGTTTAATAGAGTGAATTCAGACACTAACCATCTGACTCGTCTAGGCGGCATTAACCCCAACGTAACGCACTATTTACAATACACGCTCAGCTATGCACTGTACGACTGCAGAATACTCACACGATAGCAAGGCTGACACGCAACAAAGCCGAATGCAGAATACACACATTCAATAGCAAGGCTGATACGCAATAGCAAAACCAACTGCAGAATACTCACACAATATAAGGCGGACCATAGCGAAGCGAATGCAACGTTGATATGCAAAACAGCAAGCTACCTAAGATCACACATTAGCAAGGCTGACTATAACAAAGTGAATGCAAAGTTGGCACGCAAAATTAGTGAAGCGTTGGCAAAGCTGACGCAATACCTGATAGGTCTATGAAAGATGAAGTTAACTATAGAATTGATTAGAAAAAAAGGTGGGTGCTGTAACGTTCTTCGTCTCTATGGAGACAAAGAAGTTATTCATGAAGGCAAACAGGGGGACATATGAGAGTGTAGTTGTACCAATACTCTTACGTAAGTGTGAAAAATGAGTAGTTAATGTTGGAATAGGAAGGCCAGACGCAGTGAAGATGTCGTGTCTGAGGGCAATGTGTGGTGTGAATATTATGCAAACAATTTGATGTTTCGAGACTAGACGGAGGCGCCGGGTTACAAAAAGTAATATCCAGAGGGTTGGTAACTTGTTGAAGTGGCTTGGACATTATGAGAGGATGAAAGGTGTATAAATGTGTAGTGGTGGGAAGTCTTGGTAGGGGCTGTCAGAGGAAAGAATGGAGGGAGGGCGTAAAGAAGGTTTTGTATACGAGGGGCTGGAAAATCCACATGTGTGTGAGAGAGTGGTTTAGATCAAAGTTAGTGGCGGCAAGTGGTTTTTATGGCTATACGTGCAGTTGGAATGCAAGCAAGGTAACTTTCATGAAGGGATTCAGAGAAACTGTTTAGCCAGACTTGAGTCCTGAAGGTGGTACAGTGCCGTCAGTCTGGAGGATGGGAGTATTGCCGTTTGAAGAGGCATCTAAACTGTAGGATCGGCGTAACTCAGGCAAGACAGTAAGAGAGTGACTGATGGTAAAAAGTTTTCCTTGTCTTTATGGTCATCCTACCTAGGTGGGAGACTGCCGGAGTGTTAAACAAAAGTAACCTATTGTGAGATTGTTTGTTTTATCGTGTGGTTGTGTGCGATTAGTTAAAGTTTTTTAATATATAGTATACATGTATATCCATATATTTATTAACAACAGATGACAATGACTTATTGATTACAATGCCTTGTAAATGTTAAAACTTCTCCAGTAATTGTCTGTTTGATGCAGGAATTTTCTTCTTTTGCTGTAAGTTCTCATTGCCCTTGTTGCAAATTAGATTTCTGCAAGATGCATAATAATGTTTCATCCGTGTTTCCTTAAATTGTATCTTGAAGGTAACATGTGTTGTGCTGCCAAAAAAACAGTTGATGGGTTGTATTAGAAGAGAAAGTTGGCGTCGACGTAACAGTACGTCCTTGACTTCCATATAACGGCCAAGGAATTACACTTCATAGACTTTTAACATTTGTAACCAGATACAAGGGACAGAGTGAGACCAGTATGGGAAACAAGTGTTGTCTCACAAGTGAGCCACGAAGGTTGTTGAGAGAGTTATGGACTCATACTGTGACCTTCACTGACTGTTGATACTACCACCTTTCTCCCACCTATTCGTGTCTTATTCCTCCTCCGCCTCCTTCTCTCAGCATCCCTCGCAGTCCTCCTCCTTGTCTTACTCACTCCTCCTCCCAGTCCTCCTCCTTGTCTTACTCACTCCTCCTCCCAGTCCTCCTCCTTGTCTCACTCCCTATCCTCCTTTCAGCATCCCTCCAAGTTTTCTTCCCTGCCTTATTCCCTCTCCTCTTCCCAGCATTTATCAATGTTTTCCTCCCCTCTTTACTCCTAGTCTTCCTTATAATCCTTTTCAAAGTCCTCCTAATCTTTCTCCCTATCATCCTCCCAATCTTTACTCCCAATCGTCTTTACATTCTTTACTAGTCTTACTCCCACTCTTCGTCTAATCTTCCTACCAGCATTGTCGTCTTTCTCCCAGTCTTTCTCCCAGTCTTTCTCCCAGTCTTTCTCCCAGTCTTTCTCCCAGTCTTCCTCCCAGTCTTCCTCCCAGTCTTCCTCCCAGTCTTCCTCCCAGTCTTCCTCCCAGTCTTCCTCCCAGTCTTTCTCCTAGTCTTCCTACCAGTCTTTCTCCTAGTTTTCCTTTAATCTTCCTTCAAGTCTTAATTCAATGTTAACTGCCAGTTCTCTTTCCCAGTCAACCTCCCAGCTCTTCCTCTGCCATCCTCCCAGTTCTTCCCCCCTGCCATCATCCCAGTCCTTCCACCGTGTCATCCGTCCAGTTCTTCCACCAGCCATCCTCCTAGTTCTTCCCCCAGCCATCCTCCCAGTTCTTCCCCCAGCCATCATCCCAGTTCTTTCCCATCCATCCTCCCAGTTCTTCCACCAGCCATCCTCCCAGTTCTTCTCCCAGCCATCCTCCCAGTTCTTCCACCAGCCATCCTTCCAGTTCTTCTCCCAGCCATCCTCCCAGTTCTTCCACCAGCCATCCTCCCAGTTCTTCTCCCAGCCATTCTACCAGTTCTTCCACCAGCCATCCTTCCAGTTCTTCTCCCAGCCATCCTCCCAGTTCTTCCACCAGCCATCCTCCCAGTTCATCCACCAGCCATTCTCCCAGTTCTTCCACCAGCCATCCTCCCAGTTCTTCCACCAGCCATCCTCCCAGTTCTTACACCAGCCATCCTCCCAGTTCTTCCACCAGCCATCCTCCCAGTTCTTCCAACAGCTATCCGCCCAGTTCTTCCCCCAGCCATCCTCCCAGTTCTACCACCAGCTATCCTCCCAGTTCTTCCACCAGCCACCCTCCCAGTTCTTTCACCAGCCATCCTCCCAGTTCTACCACCAACTATCCTCCCAGTTCTTCCACCAGCCATCCTCCCAGTTCTTCCCACAGCCACGTTCCAGTTCTTTCCTCAGCCATCTTCCCAGTTCTTCCCCTAGCCATTCTCGTAGTTCTTCCCCCTGCCATCTACTCAGTTCTTCCCCCAGCCATCCTCCCAGTTCCTCCCCCAGCCATTATCCCAATTCTTCCCCAGACATCCTCCCAGTTCTTCCCCCAGACATCTTCCCAGTTCTTCCCCCAGCCATCTTCCCAGTTCTTCCCCCTACCATCTACTCAGTTCTCCCCTGCCGTCCTCCCAGTTCCTCCCCCAGCCATTATCCAAGTTCTTTCCCCAGACATCCTCCCTGTTCTTCCACCAGCCATCCTCCCATTTCTTGCCCCAGCCATCCTCCTCGTTCTTCCCCCTGCCATCTTCCCAGTTCTTCCCCTGCCATCTTCTCAGTTCTTCCACCAGCCATCCTCCCAGTTCTTCCACCTGCCATCTTCCCAGTTCTTCCTCCTGCCACCCTCATAGTTCTTCCCCCTGCCACCCTCATAGTTCTTCCCCCTGCCACCCTCATAGTTCTTTCCCCTGCCATCCTCCCAGTTCTTCCTCCCAGCCATCCTCCCAGTTATTCCCCCAGCCATTCACTCGGTTCTTCCCCCAGCTATCCTCCCAGTTCTTCCCCCTAGCCATCCTCCCAGTTCTTACCCCCAGCCATCCTCCCAGTTCTTCCCCAAGCCATCCTCCTATTTCTTTCCCCCAGCCATCCTCCCAGTTCTTCCCCCTGCCAGCCACTCAGTTCTTCACCCAACCATCCTCCCAGCTCTTCCCCCTGCCACCCCCATAGTTCTTCCCCCTGCCACCCTCATAGTCCTTCCCCCTGCCACCCTCATAGTTCTTCCCCCTGCCATCTTCCTACTCCTTCCCCCTGCCATATACTCAGTTCTTCCTCCTGCCATCCTCCTAGTTCTTCACCGTGACATCTGTTACAAAAAACGCGATTTCTAATAAGCATGGAGATCTCCAGTGAATACTAGAAAGGACTGCCCTTCTAGCATCCAGCCTGTTACTGGGCTTTTGTAACAAGTAGTAAGTATCCTGGTCCAATTATCCATTAGAATTTAGTAAGATTCAATAGTGCTTCAGGATTACAACTGTTAGGCTACTAACTAAAGAAATTAAAATTTAATAAGTTTATTAATAATAAAGTCGTCTAGGCGTATTATAGTAATCAAAAAAATCAAAATAATCAAAATAATCACTTCTCTCGTGTACAGTAGTATTATGGTGAAGGCACATATCACATCTTAATGGTTTTTAAGTGCCGTCTGGTACATTGTTAACATTTAATAACATAATACAAATATATACAAGTAAGTTTGTGTGTATGTGTGTAAGTGCTCTAAGTAGTTCGCTATGTCTCAAGACTCGACTAGACTTAACCAGTGACTAAGAGTCCTCACATAAACTAACTTCGTGACCAACCTGGCAATCAGAACAGCTTGCTTGAACAATAAAACGACTTAAGCCGAACAGCAATATAACAAGCAACAGCGACACAGAATCAGGAACAAGGAGATAATATAACGACACGAAGTAGGGACCATCTGCAGATCCTCCAAAAAAGTCACAAAACTCCCATACTACTGAATCTAAGTTCAGCATTAGGAAATCCCCGACTGACAGTACACAGATACCAGTACAAATTAGGTCAGAAGCTACAGCTCAGGAACTGAGTTTCTCAGAGTGTCTATGAAACACAACCTCAGTACAACGTCGAAAATCACTAAGTCTAGACCATGTTCTGTGAACAGAGTTACACAGAACCAACAGCAAGAAAGCGACAGAGACGATCTTCTAACAAGGGCCCACAAGGGAGAGCTGGTGTGGGACCTCTTATTAGAAGCAGCGTCCAACCGACAATAAAGAGAGTATGCCAGGCAGACTCCACTCTCCAGGTGAGGTGTGATCACCCCACCCTGATCACTTGACTCTCCGTCGACTGCTGCTGCCCAGCAACACAAAGAAGCCGGCAGCGTAACGAGCGAAGCGATTGTTATACAATGCCATCCACCTTGTTCTTCCCCCAGCCACCCTCCTAGTTCTTCCCCCAGCCATCCTCCTAGTTCTTCCCCCAGCCATCCTCCTAGTTCTTCCCCCAGCCATCCACCCAGTTCTTCCCCCAGCCACCCTCCTAGTTCTTCCCCCAGCCATACTCCTAATTCTTCCCCCAGCCATCCTCCTAATTCTTCTCCAAGCCATCCTCCTAGTTCTTTTCCCAGCTATTCTTCCTCTTCTTCCACCAGTCATCCTCCTAGTTCTTCCACCAGCCATCCTCCCAGTTTTTCCCTCAGCCATCCTCCTAGTTCTTCCCCCTGGCCATCCTCCTAGTTCTTCCCCATGCCATCTACTCAGTTCTTCCTCCAGCCATCCTCCTAGTTTTTCTCCCCTGTCTTCTTCCTAGTTCATCCCCCTGCCATCTGCTCAGTTTCTCCCCCTGCCATCCTCCCAGTTCTTCCCCCAGCCATCCTCCGAGTTCTTCCTCCAGCCGTCCTCCTAGTTCTTCCCCCAGCCATCCTCCCAGTTCTTCCCCCAGCCATCCTCCGAGTTCTTCCTCCAGCCGTCCTCCTAGTTCTTCCCCCAGCCATCCTCCCAGTTCTTCCCACTACCATCTTCCTAGTTCTTCCCCCAGCCATCCTCCTCGTTCTTCCCCAGCCATCCTCCCAGTTCTTCCCCCTGCCATCCTCCCAGTTCTTCCCCCAGCCATCCTCCGAGTTCTTCCCCCAGCCATCCTCCCAGTTCTTCCCACTGCCATCTTCCTAGTTCTTCCCCCAGCCATCCTCCTCGTTCTTCCCCAGCCATCCTCCCAGTTCTTCCCCCAGCCATCCTCCGAGTTCTTCCTCCAGCCGTCCTCCTAGTTCTTCCCCCAGCCATCCTCCCAGTTCTTCCCACTGCCATCTTCCTAGTTCTTCCCCCAGCCATCCTCCTCGTTCTTCCCCCAGCCATCCACTCAGTTCACCTTTCCCATGCCGTCCTCCAGAGTAATGTAGCACTAACCTCATCCATATCCACTTTCTTGTTACGTGTTGATTGATAATCTTCTCTGTTCTTTATTCATAAGACCACAAAGACACATGCTACTCACCCACATGGACAAACAAATTCACGAGTTTCAAAGTGATTTCTTTCACCCCTTCTCTCACCAAAAAATACTGAAATTAAATAACATGGCATTTCGTGAGGACCTGAACATGAGTGACTGACTTAATATAAGGGGCGGTGCAGACACGACCGCGTGCTCGCTAATGGCACGATCTCTGACCCTTCATGTTGTTGGTGTTTGCTTCAAATATACACAAATTATTTTTTGGTTTGTTTCATATTTCGTCATCTGAGAACGGAATGATGTGTTTCTTAACATTTCGAATGACAGGAATGTTGGATATTGCTGGGAGCCAGAATATATTTTCTGGAAAAAATTATGATTACTGGTGCTAATACTATGATTACAGTGACTACTGCTGCAAAGACTGCATGATTACAGTGACTACTGCTGCAAAGACTGCATGATTACAGTGACTACTGCTGCAAAGACTGCATGATTACAGTGACTACTGCTGCAAAGACTGCATGATTACAGTGACTACTGCTGCAAAGACTGCATGATTACAGTGACTACTGCTGCAAAGACTGCATGATTACAGTGACTACTGCTGCAAAGACTGCATGATTACAATGACTACTGCTGCAAAGACTGCATGATTACAGTGACTACTGCTGCAAAGACTGCATGATTACAATGACTACTGCTGCAAAGACTGCATGATTACAATGACTACTGCTGCAAAGACTGCATGATTACAGTGACTACTGCTGCAAAGACTGCATGATTACAGTGACTACTGCTGCAAAGACTGCATGATTACAGTGACTACTGCTGCAAAGACTGCATGATTACAGTGACTACTGCTGCAAAGACTGCATGATTACAGTGACTACTGCTGCAAAGACTGCATGATTACAATGACTACTCTTGTAAACACCCAGAGAGCCAACAAAATGTATGGAAATGTACACACCTCTGTGTGAAACATCGGAAAATAAGCAAGTGTACAAACCTCCACTGGAGCCAACAGATCATGCACAGGTGTACACCGCTTGATGAGAGTCGTTAAGATATGAGCAGGTATGAAGACGTCCTGGAAAGCCAAAGGGACTATGGGAAATGTACTGATGACTTGCATAAATGTACACAGCTCCTGGAGAGCAAATACTGTATTGTGTCCAGGACGTGGGCAAGTGTACACACCAACAGAACATGGCCAATGTGCACAAGTTCTTAAGAGCGAAGAGGACAAAAGAAAATTAGCTTGCTTTCAGGAGAGCCAAGTGGCCGCGTGTAAATGTTTACTTCTGATGGTGAAGCAAATGATTATAAGGTCATGTGCACACATCCAGAATGGCCAGTAATAATGATTATAAGGTCATGTGCACACATCCAGAATGGCCAGTAATAATGATTATAAGGTCATGTGCACACATCCAGAATGGCCAGTAATAATGATTATAAGGTCATGTGCACACATCCAGAATGGCCAGTAATAATAATTATAAGGTCATGTGCACACATCCAGAATGGCCAGTAATAATGATTATAAGGTCATGTGTACACATCCAGAATGGCCAGTAATAATAATTATAAGGTCATGTGCACACATCCAGAATGGCCAGTAATAATAATTATAAGGTCATGTGCACACATCCAGAATGGCCAGTAATAATGATTATAAGGTCATGTGCACACATCCAGAATGGCCAGTAATAATGATTATAAGGTCATGTGCACACATCCAGAATGGCCAGTAATAATGATTATAAGGTCATGTGCACACATCCAGAATGGCCAGTAATAATAATTATAAGGTCATGTGCACACATCCAGAATGGCCAGTAATAATGATTATAAGGTCATGTGTACACATCCAGAATGGCCAGTAATAATAATTATAAGGTCATGTGCACACATCCAGAATGGCCAGTAATAATAATTATAAGGTCATGTGCACACATCCAGAATGGCCAGTAATAATGATTATAAGGTCATGTGCACACATCCAGAATGGCCAGTAATAATGATTATAAGGTCATGTGCACACATCCAGAATGACCAGTAATAATGATTATAAGGTCATGTGCACACATCCAGAATGACCAGTAATAATGATTATAAGGTCATGTGCACACATCCAGAATGACCAGTAATAATTATAAGGTCATGTGCACACATCCAGAATGACCAGTAATAATGATTATAAGGTCATGTGCACACATCCAGAATGACCAGTAATAATGATTATAAGGTCATGTGCACACATCCAGAATGACCAGTAATAATGATTATAAGGTCATGTGCACACATCCAGAATGACCAGTAATAATGATTATAAGGTCATGTGCACACATCCAGAATGACCAGTAATAATGATTATAAGGTCATGTGCACACATCCAGAATGACCAGTAATAATGATTATAAGGTCATGTGCACACATCCAGAATGACCAGTAATAATGATTATAAGGTCATGTGCACACATCCAGAATGACCAGTAATAATGATTATAAGGTCATGTGCACACATCCAGAATGGCCAATAATAATGATTATAAGGTCATGTGCACACATCCAGAATGGCCAGTAATAATGATTATAAGGTCATGTGCACACATCCAGAATGGCCAGTAATAATGATTATAAGGTCATGTGCACACATCCAGAATGGCCAGTAATAATGATTATAAGGTCATGTGCACACATCCAGAATGGCCAATAATAATGATTATAAGGTCATGTGCACACATCCAGAATGGCCAGTAATAATGATTATAAGGTCATGTGCACACATCCAGAATGGCCAATAATAATGATTATAAGGTCATGTGCACACATCCAGAATGGCCAGTAATAATGATTATAAGGTCATGTGCACACATCCAGAATGGCCAGTAATAATGATTATAAGGTCATGTGCACACATCCAGAATGGCCAGTAATAATGATTATAAGGTCATGTGCACACATCCAGAATGGCCAATAATAATGATTATAAGGTCATGTGCACACATCCAGAATGACCAGTAATAATGATTATAAGGTCATGTGCACACATCCAGAATGACCAGTAATAATGATTATAAGGTCATGTGCACACATCCAGAATGGCCAGTAATAATGATTATAAGGTCATGTGCACACATCCAGAATGGCCAATAATAATGATTATAAGGTCATGTGCACACATCCAGAATGACCAGTAATAATGATTATAAGGTCATGTGCACACATCCAGAATGACCAGTAATAATGATTATAAGGTCATGTGCACACATCCAGAATGACCAGTAATAATGATTATAAGGTCATGTGCACACATCCAGAATGGCCAGTAATAATGATTATAAGGTCATGTGCACACATCCAGAATGGCCAGTAATAATGATTATAAGGTCATGTGCACACATCCAGAATGGCCAGTAATAATGATTATAAGGTCATGTGCACACATCCAGAATGACCAGTAATAATGATTATAAGGTCATGTGCACACATCCAGAATGGCCAGTAATAATTATAAGGTCATTTGCACACATCCAGAATGGCCAGTAATAATTATAAGGTCATTTGCACACATCCAGAATGGCCAGTAATAATTATAAGGTCATGTGCACACATCCAGAATGGCCAATAATAATGATTATAAGGTCATGTGCACACATCCAGAATGGCCAGTAATAACGATTATAAGAATTAATTCAGAGCAACAAAATACTTAAACATATAGATTTTAATCACCTTTCATAATAATTCCAAATATTTGAATTATTTTCTTTCTGGTATGTATTACTGTTTATGAATATATTATATATAACCTAAATTTTAAAGGGTTGGACCATTATGCTGGCAGAAGTTCTCGGTCAGATGATCAAAAGCTCCAGCTGTGGGACACTATCAACTGATAAATGTGAAGGCACTCATTTATCTTCAAGAGGAATAATGCCGGTGAAGGGCTCTTGATTCACTGAACTGGAGCACTGCTCCTTTTCCTTGGTCTGACTCTAGTTACCACCCACTGCCCAGAAACTGCATAACCCTCACGGGTTTAGCACTACCTAATAATTAACATAATTAATTATCAATAATATTAATAAACTTAAAAATATTTCGCTTATTTCAGTTTATCAGAATTATTGTACGGGGAATACCTGGAGTATACCTTGAGTATACCTGGAGTTTACCTGGAGAGGGTTTCGGGGGTCAATGCCTCCGCGGCTCAGTCTGAAATCAGGCCGCGTGGTGAATCAGGGTCTGATCAACCAGGCTGTTACTGCTGGCAGCAAGCAAACTGGCGTACGGACCACAGCCGGCTGGTCAGGTACTGACTTTAGGCGTCTGTCCGGAATGTGAACATTTCACTTACACAATTCAAATGTACAGCCTCGTTACATAATGAACTGATATAGCTGAGAGCTATATCAGCTTGGGGAAATAGATGGCAAGTAACATTTGCACCTGAGAAAACGCAAATGATGATCGTCTCTAGACACCATGATGGTAATGCTGGTGCAGTAGTAAGGATGAATGGGAGGGTGTTGGCACCTGGAGAAGAAGTTGATATCCTTGGGGTGAAATTTGACTCCAAACTAACCATGAAGAACCATGTTGTAAATCTTGCAAACAAGGCAGCCAGGAAGCTTACAGCACATCGCCGTATCTCGCATCTGCTTGACAGTAGGGGTTGCAAGATCCTGTACGAGGCACAAGTACGCTCACACCTTGAGTATGCTCCACTTTCTTGGTTTGTCTGCCCCCCCCCCCTCTCATCTGCGACTGCTTGACAGAGTAGAGAACAGAGCAAGACGTCTCATCTCTTGCCTGGACCCATCCTGGATAGATCTGTCATTTCAGCAGAGCCTTCAACATAGGAGGGATGTGGGTGGCCTTACTGTTATGTACAAGGTCAATATTGTCAAAATACCACACTTGGATCCACTTCGAGGACAGCGTGAAACAAGCTTTTATGCCACAAGACGGGCAGAAAGCAGCAACTTCACTCTGGCTGTACCCTTCTCCAGAACATCACTCCATCTGAGATCATACATACCCAGGATGACTCGAGTATGGAACACATTCGTACAACATAATGATGTCAACGAGATAAAGTCAGTTGATCAAATGAAAATGCTGGCCCACAGATGGCTCCAACTTCATCCTGTTCCCTACTTGTATGTCTCATAACAATAAAAATGCTTTCAAATGAGCTGATGTAGGTAACAGCTCTTAGCTTGCCAATAAAGTTAGGAATCCTTAACCTGTAAATAGCTTGTCAATAAAGCTAGGGATCCTTAACCTTGTCAAACCCTGTGTAAAAAAAAAAAACTGGCAATACAACTTTTATAAAGATAAACTTCAACTTTTAAGGAGAAAGTTCACAACAACACTCATGTAAGAGTTTACACACACACACACACACACACACACACACACACACACACACACACACACACACACACACACACACAAAGATCTTGGAGTGAGTATAACACCAGGCATATCTCCTGAAGCGCAAATCAACCAAATAACTGCTGCAGCATATGGGCGCCTAGCAAACCTCAGAATAGCATTCCGACATCTTAATAAGGAATCTTTCAGGACCCTGTACACCGTGTACGTTAGGCCCATATTGGAGTATGCGGCACCAGTTTGGAACCCGCACCTAGCCAAGCACGTAAAGAAACTAGAGAAAGTGCAAAGGTTTGCAACAAGACTAGCCCCAGAGCTAAGAGGTATGTCCTACGAGGAGAGGTTAAGGGAAATCAACCTGACGACACTGGAGGACAGCAGAGATAGGGGAAACATGATAACGACATACAAAATACTGAGAGGAATTGGCAAGATGTTCCAGAGATGTGACACACATGGAAGTTGAAGACACAGATGAATCACAGGGATGTTAGGAAGCATTTCTTCAGCCACAGAGTAGTCAGAAAGTGGAATAGTTTGGGAAGCGATGTAGTGGAGGCAGGATCCATACATAGTTTTAAGCAGAGGTATGATAAAGCTCACGGTTCAGGGAGAGTGACCTAGTGGCGACCAGTGAAGAGGTGGGGCCAGGAGCTTGGACTCGACTCCTGCAACCTCAACTAGATGAGTACACACACAGCTACACCTGTCCCAGCTAACACACCTCCCACTTTAACATTTCCACCACGACTGAAGAACTCACAGTCAACACTGAGAACATCTTGCAGAGTTTCAGAGTGTATTAATGCAACATTATTTTTAAGTTCACTGGAAAACACTGAACCCAATGGGGTCATACACTGACTGGATTAATACTCTAGCATGTCTCTCTTTCTCTCTCTCTCTCTCCCTCTCTCTCTCCCTCTCTCTCTCTCTCTCTCTCTCTCTCTCTCTCTCTGATATTACACCTAGAGACCTGAAGATCAGGAAGTTTGACAAGTGAGTTAACTTTAATTTCACATCTGTCCCAATGATTTCCTGACTTAATTTGACGAAAATGAAGTCACTCGCTTCTCTGTACTGTCTGTATCTCTCGAACCTCTCCGCTATTAGATCTTATTATATAAAAATATTATTTATCTTTTATTTGGTGAGGAGTCATGGATGTCTTGTCATAATAAGTTTAATACCTTGTCTTCCAAGCGCAGAATTTGCTTCTGTCTCTTGATATTATGGTTGTCCCTGACTTGAGCTGGGATCCTTACCACAGAAACCTGAAACATGCGCAATGTTTAGGTCAGAAGGGCGGGCTTGGGACGCCAGCCAATGTCAATACATGACTTGGGTGTTCTTGTTGGCCCCAGTGACTAGTAGTGACTCTCATCGCCCCAACACCACTATCACCTACCTATGTACGGAGTCTCTGACCTACATATTAACACGTATACTACAGGGAAACAATTTTTAATTCTTTTCAAATATAAAGATGCTGAAATCGCACTGCGACTATACCATTATTTAATTATGTATCTCATTATAGTAATAAAACCACGAAACAAGTGGTATTGACTCATTTACCAAGTTGTGGTCAGCCGGGATTAGATCCTGAGACATGTTCTCCCTCCTCAAGAGATAAAACAATGTTCACATCGCCTTAACCACTTAACCAGCGATACAAGAATCATGCACACAGCAGAGCTAGGTGTGGTTCATGATCCGAGGACACTCGTGGTAGTGGTAAGTTCATGGCTAATTTTAAACACCTCCCGTTTGAATGCCAGCCTCCACAAGCAGTTTTATATAGTAATGAAACCACGAAATAAATGATAATTATAAAATCAATTTAACTATAAGCCTCATCTAAATATTTTATGTAAAATATTTACCTTTTTCGCAGGATATATTCAGGGAATATATCTTGAGTAATGATGAAAGTTCACTTAAATCCCTAAATTGGGATTTACGTATTTTCGTATGGTGGTGAAAATTGTTACCGTGTAGCCTTAATGACTCGTATAGTCGGTAGGTTTTAAATCACCTATATTTACCAAGTAATGCACTTATTTTTACGTTTTCAATTTCATGGGTCACTGTCATAGCTATTTCAACTCTTCCACTGCTCATTGTCTACGCATATCCCTTTCCAATATTTTTAGGTTCTGTCTGATTACATTCGAGGTCGTTGGTCAGGGTTAGTAACCGCAATACATTTCTGGTCAGCCTCCCATATCTCTTCTGTGAAACTGTACTCGCTCGAATGCGCATCGGACACACGAGACTCGATTAAGCACCTTTCTTTGAGTGCTACTTTCATCAGTAAGCAGGTAAAAAATATTTCCAACCTGGGTGTGGTTTATTTTACTATTCTGGTGCTCTCACCTGGGAGGCAGACACTCTCATGACCGCTCACCTGATCCGAACTTATTATGACAAGACATAATACTAGCTCTTCCGTTTGCACAGTTTAAATATATGTAAAGTATTGGCTCAGTGTGTGAACATAATAATAATAATAATAATAATAATAATAATAATAATAATACGTTAAGCTGTGTTCTAAGGTTAAGTAATGTTGGTACTTCCTGAGAATTAGTTCATTCGTGAGACTAACAGACGGAAGCAGTAATGTAGACCGATATCAAATTCTCAAATCACGTTAGAGAAAACATAATATTTTAGACCAGCCATTAAATTCAGCACAATAAATAATGTTCTTTTCGCAAAGAATGGGGGATTTAATGCTGGTAAAGGGCTTTTGATCAAAGGGAGTGAAGCAATCCTCCCCTATCCTTGAATCAAACGTGATTTAATTTCATTCTCAGACGCTGCATCTCTCTTCCTTCTGTCTCTCTCTCTGTCTTTCTCTCTGTTTCTCTCTCTCTCTCTCTCTCTCTCTCTCTCTCTCTCTCTCTCTCTTTCCCTTACACACTAATGGTAAATTTCACATTTCAATAAAAGAAAGCGAGATGCCAAGGCTGGAAACAAATCAACGTTACTTTCATATTTAAAAGGAAGGAGACAGAACTTTTGCCTTCAGTTATCGTCCCATAGTTAGTTTTCTGGAAAAAAATAACCTAATAAGCAGAAATCAGCCTGAATTCTGCAAAACAAGATCATATCTGATTTACTCTAATTTTTTAACTATATATACAATAATTGGGACGAAATAATCTCAACAGATAAAACATATTTGGATTTCCAGAACGTCTTCGACAAAGGAACATATCAAACACTGATGGTTAAAACAAACATAGGAAACAAAATTTATGCCTGCATATGTAAGAGGATCACAAAGTGGAAACAGAGAGGAAATCAACACAGAGTCGCTTCACTTCTTAGCATTTCAAAATCTGCGGATGTCGCCAAATTGGAGAAAAATACAGAATCCAAGGCAGATCGCTCGAGACTTCAGACTAACCTGGACACGTTGGTGTTATGGTCACAGACGTGGTACGTATGTTTCATTGTAGACAAGTGCAGAGTAAAGCATTTTAGGTATAACAATCTTAAACACGAATAAAAAATACATATGTATACGGTAACAAAGTAACCGAAAAGAGAAACGGCAAGGTCTTGGGAACAATCATAAGGAACCACATCAACAGTAAAAATAATAATAAGAATAATAATAATAGTAATAATAATAATAGTAATAATAATAGTAATAATAATAATAATAATAATAATAATAATAATAATAATACCGGTAATGCTGTAAGCGCGATGGCTATATAGTTATTCAAGAAGCAACTAGACAAGCGTTTTGTCAGTATGAGATTCAATTAGACACATCGTGCCCTAGGAGGAGGAGTTGCAAGGACCTTCACCACCTAATAAGCTACGGTGACCTGCATGGATATGGTGAGAGAGAACACCTTGGTCACTCGCTGCCTCACTCATTGATTAAATCCCCACTAAGGCCACTTGAAAACCCGCGTGGACCATCATTAGCTTTAGTAACCATCATTAGTGACAACTTTCACATACCGCGATATATATGTGAGAGATGAGGCAATCCGAATCAACGCATTTCTCATGTTCGTACAGAGGCTGCATCAGGATGATCAGCTGACTGCAAGGCACCCGAGTCTATGATAGTAGTACTGGAAGAAGTAGAGGGTTATGATAGCCTTAGTAGAACTGGAGAAGAGGCAACAAGAGCAGATGCAGCCCTGCCAGTAGACTCTACTTAAAGCCATATATATAACTTGTAATAAATTATTTCTAACAGTTAAGTGAAAAATTCCTTCTTGCAAGTGATTTCAGGAAGGGATTAATATTGAGCGTCTTGGGAGGAGCTTGTCTTTTGTGATATTATATATTGAGAGGCAATATTATGAGGCAAGCAAAATGAACGCAAATTATTGTCTTTCGACCCATGATGACAACTCATTTACTATAGCATGAAACAACGGTAGACTGGAAAGGTATAGTTTATTACCGGGAAAAATCATATAATTAAATAAGAACATAAGAAATCGCTTGACCAAGAAAAGGCTGTGGGCCCAGACAAGTTGAGCCCAAGATTGCTGAGATGTGCAGACCAGCTAGCAGCACCTCTAACTCGCATCTTTCAGCACTGCCTAGTACAGTGTAAATGGCCCTCTCTATGGAAAGAGGCAAATGTAGTCCCTGTTCACAAAAAGAAGAGCAGAGCAGAAATCAGCAACTACAGACCAGTGTCACTCCTGTCAATCACTGGTAAGATCCTTGAGACAATAATCTCAAGACAAATAACAGTTTTTTGACTATCACTCACTACTTTGTGATCGTCAATATGGCTTCAGGAAAGGTTACTCTGCTGCTGATCTGTTGTTAAACCTCTCCACTAAGTGGCACCAGTCACTGGATGAATCCAAAGTCAGCTGTGTGGTAGCACTGGACATTGCTGGCGCTTTCGACCGGGTGTGGCACCAGGGCCTCTTAGCAGAACTTCAAGCACTGGGAATTGCAGGCTCTATGCTATGTCTCCTCAGTGATTACCTTCATGGTAGATCTCTAAGTGTAGTTCTCAATGGAACGGAATCAGCAAGACATCCTATTGGGGCAAGTGTTCCACAAGGAAGCGAGCTGGGACCATTGTTATGGAATGTCTACTTCAACGACCTTCTTCATCTCATCCCAGAATCACATGCATATGCAGACGACTGCACACTGACATTCACTTATCCAAGAGAAGAAATGTAAGCTGCTCTAAGCTACATCAATCACCAGCTTAGAGCTATATCAGCTTGGGGAAATAGATGGCAAGTAACATTTACACCTGAGAAAACGCAAATGTTGATCGTCTCTAGGCACTATGATGGAAATGCTGATGCAGTAGTAAGGATGAATGGGAGGGTGTTGGCACCTGGAGAAGAAGTTGATATCCTTGGGGTGAAATTCGACTCCAAACTAACCATGAAGAACCATGTTGTAAATCTTGCAAACAAGGCAGCCAGGAAGCTTACAGCACTTCGCCGTATCTCGCATCTACTTGACAGTAGGGGTTGCAAGATTCTGTACGAGGCACAAGTACGCTCGCACCTTGAGTATGCTCCACTTTCTTGGTTTGCCTGCCCCCTCCTATCATCTGCGACTGCTTGACAGAGTAGAGAACAGAGCAAGACGTCTCATCTCTCGCCTGGACCCATCCTGGATAGATCTGTCATTTCAGTAGAGCCTTCAACATAGGAGGGATGTGGGTGGCCTTACTGTTATGTACAAGGCCAATATTGTCAAAGTACCACACTTGGATCCACTTCGAGGACAGCGTGAAACAAGCTTTTATGCCACAAGACGGGCAGAAAGCAGCAACTTCACTCTGGCTGTACCCTTCTCCAGAACATCACTCCATCTGAGATCATATATACCCAGGATGACTCGAGTATGGAACACATTCGTACAACATAATGATGTCAACGAGATAAAGTTAAGTGATCAAATGAAAATGCTGGCCCACAGATGGCTCCAACTTCATCCTGTTCCCTACTTGTATGTCTCATAACACTAAAAATGCTTTCAAATGAGCTGATGTAGGTAACAGCTCTTAGCTTGCCAATAAAGTTAGGAATCCTTAACCTGTAAATAGCTTGTCAATAAAGCTAGGGATCCTTAACCTTGTCAAACCCTGTGTAAAAAAAAAAGAACACTGCAACAGACCTACTGACCTATGCGAAGAATGTCCATGCCACCCCCCGGCTTAGAACAATGACCACCTAGTCAGGTTGCTTCCACTTAAGGAAGGTGCTGCCACACCTGGTAGCACAAGCTAGTCAGGTCCAACTCACACCCACCCACACCCACTCATGTATTTATCCAACCTATTTTTAAAACTACACAAGGTCCTAGCTTCTATGACGGTACTTGGGGGTTTGTTCCACTCATCCACAACTCTATTACCAAACCAGTGCTTTCCTATATCCTTCCTGAATCTGAACTTTTTCCAACTTGAAACCATTGCTGCGAGTCCTGTCTTGGCTGGAAATTTTCAGCACGCTATTTACATCCCTTTTATTTATTCCTGTTTTCCATTTATACACCTCAATCATATCCGCCCTAATTCTATGCCTTTCTAGAGAGTGCAGATTCAGGGCCCTCAGGCTATCCTCATGGGGAAGATTTCTGATACATGGGACCAGCTTTGTGATCCTCTTTACATTTCCAGTGTATTTATATCCATTCTGTAATATGGTGACCAGAACTGAGCAGCATAATCTAAATGAGGCCTAACGAAGGATATATAGAGCTGAAGAAAAACCTGAGGATTTCTATTATTTATACTTCTTAATATGAAGCCAAGGATTTTGTTAGCTTTATTGTGAACACTAATGCACTGTTGTCTTAGTTTCAAATTACTGCTAACCAGAACTCCTAAATCCTTTTCGCAATCAGTAGTATTAAGATCTACACTATTCAATTTGTAAGTGGCATGGTTATTGTCCTGTCCAGCATTTAGAACTTTGCATTTGTCTATTTTATACTGCGTCTGCCACTTCTCCGACCACTGCATCATTCTGATCAAATCATCCTGGAGTGCATTGTCCTCATTAGAATGAATTGGACGACCTATTTTGGTGTCTTCAGCAAATTTGCATATGTTACTATTTATTCCCTCATCTATGTCGTTTATGTAGACTGTGAACAAGTGGCCCAACAAGGCCCAGAAAACTCTTGCTGCCTATTTGTCAGCCATGCCTCTACCCAGGAAAAAATTTCTCCTCCTATTTCGTGTGCCTTAAATTTCCTCAAAAGTCTCTGATGTGGAACTCTGTCGAAAGCCTTACTGAAGTCCATATACACAATATCATATTCATTACTATGTGTGAGGGAAAGGTGGGTTATAAGTGGGGTCAGGGTTGTTCAGGCAACCAGAAACCATTAGCGAGTTACGTCCCGCACTCCCATCTGGCGGGGGGGGGGGGCAAAACTCTGGTTCCTGGTTTCTGATGTGCTTCAATTTCTACTCCTGGTAGTATTGACCTTACCTGGTGTGGGCTGAAGTTTGGAGAGTCACTTCACCTCCACTCTTCTCCTGATCAGGTAAGGTGATCTATCAAGAGTATTACTGTTCGTTTTGTTGTTGTTGTTGTTGGTTACCAGTAATGATATTGGGATTTATTACCACTCTTTTTCATTCTTAAATGTTATATTTGCATAACTGTTGGTAACTAGTTTATTGTTTCTTATTACCAGCTCTGCTCCTGCCATGGTCATCCAGGGTAGACGCCAGATAAGGGAGCAAGATACTTGTTAATTGGACTAATTAACATTGTCCGACTACTACCGGGCCTTACTTATCCTACTTGTGGTGCTCCAAGCAAGTAGTTCATTAGATTCCAAAACATCGGACTAGTACCATCTGCCCAGGATCACCTACATCATCTTCAACATCAGAGATCCATCCAGGGCCTTACCTACTCCTGCACAAACACAGCACCAGAACCAACGGCCACTTTTATTATATTTAAATTTTAAGTAAAATCCACAAAAGACAATTCTTATTATTCCTAGAGTCTTTTCTTTAAATATTTATTTTTATTAGTTTTTTTTTTCTCAGATGGAAGGCGTTCCACTGACACCATGATCTACCTCCTCACACACCTTAGTGAAAAAAGGTTAGTAAATTCGCAAGACAGGAACGCCGCTTAGTAAAACCGTGATGAGATGCATTTATCAATTTATGCTTAAGATGGCTATGAATTGCTTCAGCAATTATTGATTCCATAAATTTCCCCACTATGGAGGTAAGGCTTATTGGTCTATAGTTTGAAGCAAAGGACCTGTCACCTGCCTTGTAAATAGCTATTACATTTGCCATTTTCCACTTATCAGGCACTATGCCAGTTTGTAGTGATATGTTGAAAAGATTAGCCAAAGGTTTGCTAAGTTCCTCTTTACATTCCTTTAGAACCCTTGCAAACAGTTCATCAGGACCTGGGGATTTGTTACCCCTCAAGGAAGGCTCCTTGACGCTGGTGAGGGGCTCTTGATGTAGGGAATTGGATCTGTGCTCCAGTTCCCTGAATTAAGCCTGAATGCCTTCCATCCCCCATAGGCGCTGTATAATCCTACGGGTTTAGTGCTTCCCCCTTGATTATAATAATAATAATGAGGATTTGTTAGGTTTTACTTTCTCCATTTGTCTGAGAACCATGTCACTAGTTACTGCAACCGTGCATAGTTTATTATCGTCCTGTTCTACACAATTTATTTCTGGAATTTCGCTAGTATCTTCTTGAGTAAAAACCGAGAGGAAATAAGAATTGAAAATTTCACACACAGCCTTTTCACTGTCAGTGATCTGACCTGAGTTACTCTTAAGTGGGTCAATCTTGCCCCTAATCTTACTCCTGTATACCTGAAAGAACCCTTTTGGGCTTGTCTTCGAATCCTTTGCGACCTTAGCCTCATAATCCCTTTTTACTTTCCTTATTCCTCTTTTTATTTCACTTTAATTGAATTTACTGATTTCTTAACTGCCCATCCCCTCTTTTGATACGCCTAAAAATGCCTCTTTTGACCATTGAGATGTTTTAATCTATTGTTCATCCATTTGGGATCATTTTTGTTAGATCTAATTTCCCTACTCGGAACAAAAGTTGACTGAGCAGCTAGAATTATGCTCTAAAAACGTCATATTGGCAACCAACATCAGCTATCTTACTAATAGTCAGATCATCCCAATTTAGCCCACCCAGGTAATTTTTCAGTCCCATGAAATCGGCCAAGCGGAAGTCTGGGACAGAGACTTGATTGCAGTTTCTTGGTAAATCCATAATATATTGAAACTAAGTGATTTGTGATCACCTTCCCCAAGCTCATCATTAACCTCAAAATTATTAATTAGTGAATCTTTGTTGGCAAGAACGAAGTCAAGCAGATTGTTTCCTCTAGTTGGTTCTGTCACAGTTTTAAAAAGCAATCCTGAACTGTATCAAGAAAGTCACTAGACTCAAGATTTCCTGTCAAATTGTTCCAATCAATTTGTCTAAAGTTAAAATCTCCCATTAACACAACATTTTCATATCTAGACGCCTTTTGAATTTCGTCCCATAACAGCTTACTGCACTCCCTATCAAGGTTTGGGGAATATATATAACAACCAAAATTAATTTTTCATTCCCCTCGAGAAACTGTAGCCAAATAGATTGTGTCCGATGTTTCTACTCTTATATCATGTCTAAGACGACAATTTAAATTATCTCTGACATACATCGCCACTCCACCACCCTTCTTGTTAACCCTATCGGTGTGGAATAATTTATAACCCTGTATGTTGCATTCAGAAGGCATTTCTCTTCCTTCAGGTTGAACCAGGTCTCTGTTATACCAATAATATCTATATTACCTTCACTTGCAAGTAATCTTAGCTCATGTATCTTATTTCTTACTCCTACTATTTGTATAGTAAACCTTAAGGGAGCTAGTCACTCGTTGCCCTCTACTATCTCTGTGTTGATCATTTCCTTTGCCTTTACTAGCAACTTAATTTTGAATATTGTCTTTTAAACATATCCCTGAGGTATCCTGGTAATATCTGCCGTTTCCAACAACAATACTGCAGCCTGACTGTTTCCCACAAACACCCATACCTCTATAATCTATCAGATTAAAGTCCTAAACAAGCCATCAATCACCCCTTCAATCGAAATGGCTAATGCAACCACTTCAACCCCAGAGAGATGAACCCCATCCCTTGCATACATATCATGTTTGCCATAGAATTTGTCCCAGTTATCAATGAATGGGATTGTAAGTTCCTTGCAGTACCTGTCTAGCCAGCAATTTATACCATTTGCCATAGATATCAATTCTTTGCCCACTCTCCTTCTAGACAAGATGCTACATATGACAGGGATCCCTCCCTTAGACCTGACTACTTCTAAGGATGACCTGTACTTATCCAGCAGCTCATGTCTCCTGCCCTTCCCAATGTCATTTCCATCAGCACTAAGACAGATAATGGGCTTATTCCCATTACCTGACATATTATGCAACCTGCTGACTATATCACCAACACCAGCTCTTGGGAGGCACACCCTCTGACTTTTCTATCTTTGTTACAAAAAGCACGGTCCATGTATCTTACTCGAGTCTCCCACAATCAGAATATTCTTACCTTGATTAGCAGAGGAGTCAGAGGTACCTTTAACCTCACTAACCATTGAAGTACACTTGTCTTGGAGAACAGAGAATCGATTTCCTACCTTCTCATCTTCTTTATTAACCCTTCTTTTCTTCCTTCCTGAACTGTAAACCACTTTCCACTTAAAGCGGCTGCCACCCTTACTGGTGGTAACCGTTTCCTCCTGAAGTAGAACCTCCTTCTTCAACACTTGAACATGAGATTCTAAAACACTACAAGAAGCAATGGTGCTCGGTAACACCCCACACTAATACCCAGACAGCTCAGGACAGGTATGACCACACATGACCACTAACTTCAGCAAATAAACCAAAGATAACATTCTCCTATACACACACATTAAATAGGTAATCAGTATAAGCATTCTTGATCAGGAGATATTTTGAAACTCGCTTCTTTATAAACATTATTCGGTATCAACTATTGTATCATTAAAAATCAAAGAAACAACGTGATGCTCACTCGTCAAGGATTCCCGTCTTGCCAAAGTTGTATACATCGAGAGATGTGTATGTCTCAGTGTATGTACACTGAGAGGTGTATGTCTGTGTATATACACTGAGTGTTTAATTTCGTCTTAGTTTTTAGGGACTGATATACTGTCCATTGATGCTTCAAATATTATTTGAAGTATTAATGACCATAGTGTAGTAGATAAGTTTCAAAACTAATAAAGCTGCCATCACATCCAGCACTTGCGAAAGATAAAATACTGAAGAGAACCTCAGCTCTCTTGAAGATCGCTTTCACGAGGTAATATTGTTGTATTTTCACAGGCTATTAATACTTTTATTTAATATATGCTAAAGAGTTTAGATATCTCTAACAAGTTTTAATTAAAATTAAAAATCTTGAAAGCAATGTTTTAGACTGCAGATAAAGAAACAATGTTAATCTTGGGAATCACAGATTGTCGACTTCACAACAAAACAAACTAACCAAAACACAAACTATATTAAAAACAACTTTAAAGAAAACTTGTAATTAATTCAGCAGTTATGAAAGACGCGACTTTTGTGTCAATAGCAACTGTTGTCACAGGTAAAATTCATAACATGACTCTCCACTGTAGTCATTACAAACTAAAATATCAAGATATAATGAAAGTAACAATGTGAAAGGGAGGAGTCATAGAGAACTCTTATTACCAACCTCACAGCAGTGGTAGTAAACTGCATCAGCAAATTCAAGCGAAAACTTGGAGATATAAAAAACTCAGACTACCACTTAGTCTCCACTTCTGAAATACCTAATGAATTAGGAGAGTGACTGAACCCGTTATAAAGAAGAAAGACTCACCTCAAGGTGGCAAAGTTTGGTAGACCAGAGCTTACGCTGAAACTGACAGTGCTTACACACTATAATTTATGCCATAACCTTATATCACATAATAACTAGTGAGAGGAAGGGGGGATATATTTTATTTATGCGTCAGTTATCGCCCGTAAATATTTCTGTAGTGTGTTTGAAAGAGGAATTAGTGGATATGATAGATCAAGTAGTAATGATCACAACTATTGTTCTTGAAAAATAATTGTGATCAGGGAAAAGAGGAAGTAGTAAATAGCACAACTAATTAGTTGTAGAGAAACCTGACGAAAATTGTTTTTCACTCTTAGGTTGGTAAGTGTATTACACTAGATCAAGTGGTAGTCATAAGTGGATTACACTAGATCAAGTGGTAGTCATAAATGGATTACACTAGATCAAGTGGACTACACTAGATCAAATGGTTGTCGTAAGAGGACTACACTAGATCAAGTGGTGGTGGTAAGTGGACTACACTAGATCAAGTGGTGGTGGTGGTGGTAAGTGGACTACACTAGATCAAGTGGTGGTAAGTGGACTACACTAGCTCAAGTGGTGGTAAGTGGACTACACTAGATCAAGTGGTGGTAAGTGGACTACACTAGATCAAGTGGTGGTAAGTGGACTACACTAGATCAAGTGGTGGTAAGTGGACTACACTAGATCAAGTGGTTGTAAGTGGACTACACTAGATCAAGTGGTAAGTGGACTACACTAGATCAAGTGGTGGTAAGTGGACTACACTAGATCAAGTGGTGGTAAGTGGACTACACTAGATCAAGTGGTGGTAAGTGGACTACACTAGATCAAGTGGTAGTCGTAAGTGGACTACACTAGATCAAGTGGTGGTAAGTGGACTACACTAGATCAAGTGGTGGTAAGTGGACTACACTAGATCAAGTGGTAGTCGTAAGTGGACTACACTAGATTAAGTGGTAGTCGTAAGTGGACTACACTAGATCAAGTGGTAGTCGTAAGTGGACTACACTAGATCAAGTGGTGGTAAGTGGACTACACTAGATCAAGTGGTGGTGGTAGGTGTACTACACTAGATCAAGTGGTAGTCGTAAGTGGACTACACTAGAGCAAGTGGTGATGGTAAGTGTACTACACTAGATCAAGTGGTTTTTACCTGGAGATCACCTGGAGAGGGTTTCGGGGGTCAGCGCCCCCGCGGCCCGGTCTGAGACCAGGTGTCATGGTGCATCAGGGTCTGATCAGCCAGGCTGCTACTACTGACCGCACGCAAGCTGACGTACGAACCACAGCCCGGTTGGTCAGATACTGACTTTAGGTGCCTGTCCAGTGCCTTCTTGAAGACAGTCAGGGGTCTATTGGTAATCCACCTTATGTATGCTGGGAGGCAACTGAACAGTCTTGGGCCCCGGACACATATTGTGTTGTCTCTCAGTGTACTCGTGGCGCCCCTGCTTGTCATCGGGGGGAATGTTGCATCTCCTGCCGAGTCTTTTGCTTTCATATGAAGTGATTTTCGTGTGTAGATTTGGTACCAATCCCTCCAGGACCTTCCAAGTGTATATTATCATTTATCTCTCTCGCCTGCGTTCGAGGGAATACAGATCAAGGACCTTCAACTGTTCCCAGTAATTTAGGTGCCTTATCGCACTTACGTTTGCCGTGAAAGTTCTTTATACATTCTCCAGGTCTGCAATGTCGCCAGCCTTGAAAGGAGCTGTTAGTGTACAGCAGTATTCCAGCCTAGAGAGCACAAGCAATTTGAAGAGAATCATGGGCTTGGCGTCCCTAGTTCTGAAGGTTCTCATTATCTATTCTGTCATTTTCCTAGAGGATGAGGTAGATACATTGTGGTCTTTGAAGGCGAGATCCTCTGACATTATCACTTCCCAGGTCCTTCACATTACTTTTCCGCTCTGTTGTATGGTTAGAATTTGTGGTATACCCTGGCACATTTTTAATTTCTTCAAGCTTCCCATATCTGAGTGGTTGAAATTTCTCCTCGTTAAATTTCATATTGTTTTGAGTAGCACATTCGAAGATTTGGTTGATGTCCGCTTGGAGTCTCGCGGAGTCTTCAATGGAGATCACTGCCATGGTGATCCGGGTATCATCCGCAAAGGAATACACGGAGCTATGGCTTACATCTGTATTTAAGAAATGAGGATGAGGAATAGAATGGGAGCGAATACTCTGCCTTGTGGAACAGAGCTTTTTACCGTGGCTGCCTCGGACTTTACTCTATTATTACTCGTGTTCTATTTGTCAGGAAGTTGTAGATCCATCTACCGACTTTTCCCGTTGTTCCTTTATCCCGTATTTTGTGTGCTATCACACCAAGGTCACACTTGTCGAAAGCTTTTGCAAAGGCAGGAGCGACCTTCTCTAAACCCGTGTTGCCCTGGGTTGTGTAAATTATGGGTATCTAGGTGGTTGGCTATCTTGCTTCTTAAAGCCCTCTCAAAGATTTTTATGATATGGGATGTTAGTGCTATCGGTCTGTAGTTCTTTGCAATTGCTTTACTGCCACCTATGTGGAGTGGGGCTATGTCTGTCGTTTTTAGTGTATGTGGGATGACCCCTGTGTCCATGATGGTGGTGGTGGTGGTAAGTGTACTATACTAGATCAGGTGGTGGTGGTAAGTGGACTACACTAGACCAAGTGGTAGTGGGAAGTGGACTACACTAGATCAAGTGGTGTTGGCAAGTGCACTACACTAGATCAAGTGGTGGTGGTAAGTGTACTACACTGGATCAAGTGGTGGTGGTAAGCGGACTATACTAGATCAAGTGGTGGTGGTAAGTGTACTACACTAGATCAAGTGGTAGTGGTAAGTGTACTACACTAGATCAAGTGGTAGTGGTAAATGGACTACACTAGATCAAGTGGTGGTGGTAAGTGTACTACACTAGATCAAGTGGTGGTGGTAAGTGTACTACACTAGATCAAGTAGTAGTGGTAAATGGACTACACTAGATCAAGTGGTGGTGGTAAGTGTACTACACTAGATCAAGTGGTGGTGGTAAGTGTACTACACTAGATCAAGTAGTAGTGGTAAATGGACTACACTAGATCAAGTGGTGGTGGTAAGTGTACTACACTAGATCAAGTGGTGGTGGTAGTAAGTGTACTACACTAGATCAAGTGGTGGTAAGTGAACTACATTAGATCACATGGTAGTGGGAAGTGGACTACTATAGATCAAGTGTTGATGGTAAGTGTACTACAATAGATCAAGTGGTAGTGGTAAGTGGACTACACTAGATCAAGTGATAGTAAGTGTACTACACTAGATCAAGTGGTGGTAAGTGAACTACATTAGATCACATGGTAGTGGGAAATGGACTAAACTAGATCAGGTGGTAGTGGTAAGTGTACAACACTAGATCAAGTGGTGGTGGTAAGTGTACAACACTAGATCAAGTGGTGGTGGTAAGTGTACAACACTAGATCAAGTGGTGGTGGTAAGTGTACAACACTAGATCAAGTGGTGGTGGTAAGTGTACAACACTAGATCAAGTGGTAGTGGTAAGTGGACTACACTAGATCGAAAGGCAGTGGTAAGTGAACTATGCTAGATTAAGTTGTAGTGGTAAATATACTACACTAGATCAAGTGGTGGTGGTAAGTGGACTACACTAGACAAAGTGGTAGTGGTAAGTGGACTACACTAGATCAAGTGGTGATGGTAAGTGTACTACACTAGATAAAGTGGTAGTGGTAAGTGGACTACACAAGATCAAGTGGTGGTAAGTGAACTACGCTAGATCAAGTGGCGGTGGTAAGTGGACTACACTAGATCAAGTGGTGGTTGTAAGTGGACTACACTAGGTCAAATGGTGGTGGTGGTAAGTAAACTACACTAGATCAAGTAGTGGTAGTAAGTGGACTGCACCATACCAAGTGGTGATGGTAAGTGGATTGCACCAGATCAAGTGGTGGTAATTGGACTGCACCATATCAAGTGATGGTAAGTGGATTGCACCAGATCAAGTGGTGGTAAGTGGACTGCACCTTGTCAAGTGGAGGTGGCAAGTATCGGAGACAAGTTTAAAAGAAGATATGACCAGTCCCGAAGACCACAAATTAGAAAAACCGGAAAAAAAAATCTATGAAGCTGGTCCAGGAGCTACGAATCAACCTGTGTAATACAACTGTTTTAAGTAACTAGATGGTAACTTATCCGTCTTATCTGCGCTCTTGTTTCTCTTCAATAATAATTAAGATTACTATAATTGAGAACAGAAGTACCATGATGCTCTTGCATGTTTCTACCACGTTACTACACTCATTGTAAATTATTGTACTGTTCTTCCATGTTGCTGCACTTTTCTTGAGTATTACTTTACCGTTGTTGCATGTTGATATGTCTGCTGTATTGAGGTAAGATGAAGGTTCCACATTGTTACTGACACTAATCATTGCAACTTTCCCACTGGACCTTCCACAACAGTGTCATCAATATTGACATTTATGTCACCCCAAGCAATTATCTTGCATGACTAAGCTTCCCAACACATTCACTGAACGTCTCCCACGATCCTTTTTTCACATCGTACTTACTTTCCATACATAGTTTTAAATATACATATGTTCTGCCGAATAGCTCAAACTTGCGATTATGGCTTAAATAGCAACGCTCTTCTTGCCGACTAAGGCAACCGAAAATTTGTATATGCAATAATTTCGAAAAAATAATTCTGAACCAAACGAAAAAAAAAATATTTTAATGTGCTGGTGTATCATTAAACTATATATTTATCTAAAATATATTTAGTTGGATTAGGCTAAATTAAATTGAGCTATAATAAGGTTAGGTAAATTTTCTAAGGTTATTTTGGTACAAAATTATTAATTTTTACATTAACAAAATTAAAAGTATATATCTTTAAACATATAAGAGAAAATTTTACAGAGGACTTAATTTTAAACGAGTGTCTTGCTAATTGACCAGTTTTACCTAATCGGTACAACATATATACAATATAGGGAAATGACTGGGGATCCAAAATCACGGAGAAGAGAAAAAACGTACTTCAGAAAAAAATTTAATTTTCCCGGAACTGAGGAATTTTCTTTTGCCACTTTCTATATGCTATATTTGTGAACTTTATTTGAAAACAAAATACGCTGAAAAAGTGGCTGTTAGAAAGTATTAACTAACATTTTGTGATAAAACGAGTGATGGTGTTGGAAGATATCTGTTCCCACAAAAAAAACACTAATTATTTTCAGCTTTCTTCGTTTTTTCGCCTTATATATTTGCAAGGATCGCAAAGGTCTACAAGTGCACACTTGTGTACACATATGACAATCACACACACACACACACACACACGGTTGAAATACTCGGAAGAGTGCAAGAGGGCGTTCCTAGACAGAGACAGAACACAAACAGAACGACAGCAGCTGAGGGAGAGGACAAAAAAGCGAAAGGAGCTAGGAAAGGAGACAAGGATGGAACCAGCAGAGGTCAGTCAGAGCACAACAGAGCAGCAAGGGCAAGCACACACACAACTATCCTCAGAATCCCACAACCTACCACACCATCCCAACACAAACTACAATCCATACCCACAGCTTCCACCCAACACCCAGCTATAGAATCCCACAGTATGCTACCAGGTCTCCCACCCTCACAGGCCCCCCAAACCACAGTGTTGGAAAGGAAACTGAAGGTATGGTACACAAACGCTGATGGAATAACAAGTGGGAGGAGTGGCACGAAAGAGTCAAAGAGGCATCACCGGACATCACAGCTCTCATAGAAACCAAGCTTACAGGTATGATAACAGATGCCATCTTTACAACGGGATACCAGATCCTGAGGAAAGACAGAGGGAACAAGGGGGGTGGAGGAGTGGCACTGCTGATCGAAAACCGATGGAATTTTGATGAGCTGGAGAGAGGAGACTGCGGAGAAGCAAGTGATTACATAGCGAGAACGCTTCACTCTGGAGGTCCCAAGGTGGTAATTGCAGTGATATATAACCCACCACAGAACAGCAGGAGGCCAAGGCAAGAGTATGACGAGAGCAATAGAGCGATGGTTGACACACTGGCTGCAGTGGCCAGAAGAGCTCATGCATGCAGGGCAAAGCTCCTGATCATGGGTGACTTTAACCACAAGGAGATCGATTGGGAGAACTTGGAGCTACATGGGGGCCAAGATATATGGAGGGCTAAGATGATGGAGGTGGTACTGGAATACGTGATGTACCAACACGTAAGGGACACTACAAGAGAGAGAGAGAGGAGAGGATGAAACAGCAAGACTTGACTTAGAATTCACCTTGAGTAGCGCAGATATCGAGGACATCACATATGAAAGACCCCTTGGGGCCAGCGATCATGTGGTTTTAAGCTTCGAATACACAGTAGAGCTACAAGTGGAGGGGGAAGCAGGAAGGCCAAGACGAATGAAGCCAAACTACAAGAAAGGGGACTACACGGGAATGAGGAACTTCCTGAACGGGGTTCAGCGGGACAGAGAACTGGTAGGGAAGCCAGTTAATGAGATGATGGAATACGTAGCAACAATATGCTAGGAGGCTGAGGAGAGGTTTGTACCCAAGGGTAACAGGAATAATGAAAAAGCCAGGATGAGCCCATGGTTCACACTAAGGTGCAGGGAGGCAAAAACCAAGTGTGCTAAGGAATGGAAGAAATATAGAAGGCAAAGGACCCAGGAGAATAAGAAGAGCAGTCGTAGACCCAGAAACGAGTAAGCACAGATAAGAAAGGAGGCCCAACGTCAATACGAAAACGACTTAGCAGCGAAAGCCAAATCTGACCCGAAACTGTTATACAGCCACATCAGGAGGAAAACAACAGTAAGGACCAGGTAATCAGGCTAAGGAAGGAAAGAGGAGAGATAACAGGAAATGACCGTGAAGTATGTGAGGAACTCAACAAGAGATTCAAAGAAGTGTTCACAGAGGAGACAGAAGGGGCTCCAGAAAGACGGAGAGGTGGGGCACACCACCAAGTGCTGGACACAGTGCACACAACCGAGGAAGAAGTGAAAAGGCATCAGAGTGAGCTAGATACCTCAAAGGCAATGGGGCCGGATAACATCTCTCCATGGGTCCTGAGAGAGGGAGCAGAGGCGCTATGTGTACCCATAACAACAATATTCAATACATCTATCGAAACAGGGAGATTGCCTGAGGCATGGAAAACAGCAAATGTAGTCCCAATCTTTAAAAAAGGAGACAGACATGAAGCACTAAACTACAGACCAGTGTCACTGACATGTATAGTATGCAAAGTCATGGAGAAGATTATCAGGAGAAGAGTAGTGAAACACCTAGAAAGGAATGATCTCATCCACAGCAGCCAACATGGTTTCAGGGATGGAAAATCCTGTGTTACAAACCTACTGGAGTTCTATGACATGGTGACAGCAGTAAGACAGGAGAGAGAGGGGTGGGTGGATTGCATTTTCTTGGACTGCAAGAAGGCGTTTGACACAGTGCAAAAACTGGAGGACCAAGCAGGGATAACAGGGAAGGCACTACAATGGATCAGGGAATACTTGTCAGGAAGACAGCAGCGAGTCATGGTACGTGGCGAGGTGTCAGAATGGGCACCTGTGACCAGTGGGGTCCCACAGGGGTCAGTCCTAGGACCAGTGCTGTTTCTGGTATTTGTGAACGACATGACGGAAGGAATAGACTCCGAGGTGTCCCTGTTTGCAGATGACGTGAAGTTGATGAGAAGAATTCATTCGATCGATGAACAGGCAGGACTACAAAGGGATCTGGACAGGCTGCAGACCTGGTCCAGCAATTAGCTCCTGGAGTTCAATCCCACCAAGTGCAAAGTCATGAAGATTGGGGAAGGGCAAAGAAGACCGCAGACGGAATACAGTCTAGGGGGCCAGAGACTACAAACCTCACTCAAGGAAAAAGATCTTGGGGTGAGTATAACACCAGGCACATCTCCTGAAGCGCACATCAACCAAATAACTGCTGCCTAGCAAACCTCGGAACAGCATTCCGACATCTTAATAAGGAATCTTTCAGGACCCTGTACACCGTGTACGTTAGGCCCATATTGGAGTATGCGGCACCAGTTTGGAACCCGCATCTAGCCAAGCACGTAAAGAAACTAGAGAAAGTGCAAAGGTTTGCAACAAGACTAGTCCCAGAGCTAAGAGGTATGTCCTACGAGGAGAGGTTAAGGGAAATCAACCTGACGACACTGGAGGACAGGAGAGATAAGGAAGACATGTTAACGACATAAAGAAACTGAGAGAAATTGACAAGGTGGACAAAGACAGGATGTTCCAGTAACAAGGGGACACAGTTGGAAGTTGAAGACGCAGATGAATCACAGGGATGTTAGGAAGTATTTCTTCAGCCACAGAGTAGTCAGGAAGTGGAATAGTTTGGGAAGCGATGTAGTGGAGGCAGGATCCATACATAGCTTTAAGCAGAGGTATGATAAAGCTCACGGTTCAGGGAGAGTGACCTAGTAGCGACCAGTGAAGAGGCGGGACCAGGTGCTTGGACTCGACCCCTGCAGCCTCAACTAGGTGAGTACAACTAGGCGAGTACACACACACACTCACAAACACACACAAGCAAATGCACAAAATAGAAAAATGTTGATTTTCAGTTTTTTGAAGACATCCTCAGTGAGAAGAATTAAGTGTGAGACACTTATGGATAAGAAAAAAAAAAACAATTTCACGAAATTTAAATAGCTAAAAGAAAGTTTCTAATGTTACATATTCACATCTTGACTTTTCTCACCTTCTCTCTACTGGACTAATTTACTAACATGTGTCATCACCTTTTTAACTTGTGACTTTATTACCTTTGTACCTTGTTTACCAATCAGAACTTTGGGGTCCAGTCCCTGGGCCCATTATGTACCTCTGTAATCTCTTGACTACCGCCCACTGGATGGATATGGAGTGCATAATAAATATATTAAACTTTAGGTAATGCAACCTGAAGTGGATGTTAATACCATGCATAGTGTTGTCTAATTTTGTACATAGAAGCGGGGGCAGTGACCCCTGAAATCCTTTGCATGTAAATTATTTCAGGTATGTATATTTGTAATTATTTTGCATGATGAAGGATGTACACATTTTTTGTCTAACTTAATTTTTATGGTATAAAGTTTGATAATGTCTAAGTGAATTACGACTTACTGACCATAATGTTGTCAATAATAATTACATATAACTTATATTCGTGAATATCGTCTCACTTAATCTAAGCGATAAATGTGTGTGTAAGCTTGTAATTATTTAACCATCGTTAATTAAGAAGAGCTTTAAAAATGATTACTGGAGAAGTATCTTTACAACAGTATTTAATGAATGTAATGAGATCCAGGAGGTAGAGTTCAACAACTACATTAAAGTATCACAATAACGATAAGAATTTAAAATATCGTAAATCTTAAGACATTTTTAAAGCATCAATTTATATATCTATTCACTAATTTGTAATATTTTTAAGATAAAAAGAGTTTTTAATAATGTTGATTATTAAATTTAAAAAAAAAATCTGATAATAAATAACTGACGGAGAATAAATAAGATTATTTAATATCTCTTATAAATAGAGTAATATTACATTATTATGATAATGAGCCATTATTATTTACAATTATATATCTAATATTTTTCAATAACAATTTAAAAATATTTGTAATATTTTCATCATAATAAAATACTTATTAGCCGAGTTAACTGAGAAATATTATAATTAAAATTATGAAATTTCTTAATAAATTCTGCTCCTCCAAGATAAGAAAATTTTATTGTCCTGGAGACGTGTGCTTGATGCTGGAGATAGGCTCTTGTTCCCACGGATTTGAGCCATTTTCTCCTTCCTCGGATCAAACCTGATCAGCTGCCATTCTCTTACAGGTTCTGAACCTAATCTTAACATACAGTAATTTCATATTTTATGAATACACTATAAATATAATTATTAATGTTTGAAAACGGCTAAAAAAGAAATATTTGAAAAAAGTCTAAAATAGAAAGAAAAACTGATGGAACCCGAGTGAGGCGCCACAGAGTCGTGAGTGCTGACCACTGTACCACAGAGTCGTGAGTGCTGACCACTGTACCACAGAGTCGTGAGTGCTGACCACTGTACCACAGAGTCGTGAGTGCTGACCACTGTACCACAGAGTCGTGAGTGCTGACCACTGTACCACAGAGTCGTGAGTGCTGACCACTGTACCACAGAGTCGTGAGTGCTGACCACTGTACCACAGAGTCGTGAGTGTTGACCACTGTACCACAGAGTCGTGAGTGTTGACCACTGTACCACAGAGTCGTGAGTGTTGACCACTGTACCACAGAGTCGTAAGTGTTGACCACTGTACCACAGAGTCCTGAGTACTGACCACTGTACCACAGAGTCGTGAGTGTTGACCACTGTACCACAGAGTCGTGAGTGTTGACCACTGTACCACAGAGTCGTGAGTGTTGACCACTGTACCACAGAGTCGTGAGTGTTGACCACTGTACCACAGAGTCCTGAGTACTGACCACTGTACCACAGAGTCGTGAGTGTTGACCACTGTACCACAGAGTCGTGAGTGTTGACCACTGTACCACAGAGTCCTGACTACTGACCACTGTACCACAGAGTCGTGAGTGTTGACCACTGTACCACAGAGTTGTGAGTGCTGACCACTGTACCACAGAGTCGTGAGTGTTGACCACTGTACCACAGAGTCCTGAGTGCTGACCACTGTACCACAGAGTCGTGAGTGCTGACCACTGTACCACAGAGTCGTGAGTGCTGACCACTGTACCACAGAGTCCTGAGTACTGACCACTGTACCACAGAGTCGTGAGTGCTGACCACTGTACCACAGAGTCGTGAGTGCTGACCACTGTACCACAGAGTCGTGAGTGCTGACCACTGTACCACAGAGTTGTGAGTGCTGACCACTGTACAACAGAGTCGTGAGTGCTGACCACTGTACCACAGAGACGTGAGTGCTGACCACTGTACCACAGAGTCGTGAGTGCTGACCACTGTACCACAGAGTCGTGAGTGCTGACCACTGTACCACAGAGTCGTGAGTGCTGACCACTGTACCACAGAGTCGTGAGTGCTGACCACTGTACCACAGAGACGTGAGTGCTGACCACTGTACCACAGAGTCGTGAGTGCTGACCACTGTACCACAGAGTCGTGAGTGCTGACCACTGTACCACAGAGTCGTGAGTGCTGACCACTGTACCACAGAGTCGTGAGTGCTGACCACTGTACCACAGAGTCGTGAGTGCTGGCCACTGTACCACAGAGTCGTGAGTGCTGACCACTGTACCACAGAGTCGTGAGTGCTGACCACTGTACCACAGAGTCGTGAGTGCTGACCACTGTACCACAGAGTCGTGAGTGCTGACCACTGTACCACAGAGACGTGAGTGCTGACCACTGTACCACAGAGTCGTGAGTGCTGACCACTGTACCACAGAGTCGTGAGTGCTGACCACTGTACCACAGAGTCGTGAGTGCTGACCACTGTACCACAGAGTCGTGAGTGCTGACCACTGTACCACAGAGTCGTGAGTGCTGACCACTGTACCACAGAGTCGTGAGTGCTGACCACTGTACCACAGAGTCGTGAGTGTTGATCACTGTACCACAGAGTCGTGAGTGCTGACCACTGTACCACAGAGTCGTGAGTGTTGACCACTGTACCACAGAGTCGTGAGTGCTGACCACTGTACCACAGAGTCCTGAGTGCTGACCACTGTACCACAGAGTCGTGAGTGCTGACCACTGTACCACAGAGTCGTGAGTGCTGACCACTGTACCACAGAGTCGTGAGTGCTGACCACTGTACCACAGAGTCGTGAGTGCTGACCACTGTACCACAGAGTCGTGAGTGCTGACCACTGTACCACAGAGTCGTGAGTGCTGACCACTGTACCACAGAGTTGTGAGTGCTGACCACTGTACCACAGAGTCGTGAGTGCTGACCACTGTACCACAGAGTCGTGAGTGCTGACCACTGTACCACAGAGTCGTGAGTGCTGACCACTGTACCACAGACTCGTGAGTGCTGACCACTGTACCACAGAGTCGTGAGTGCTGACCACTGTACCACAGAGTCGTGAGTGCTGACCACTGTACCACAGAGTCGTGAGTGCTGACCACTGTACCACAGAGTCGTGAGTGCTGACCACTGTACCACAGAGTAGTGAGTGCTGACCACTGTACCACAGAGTCGTGAGTGCTGACCACTGTACCACAGAGTCGTGAGTGTTGACCACTGTACCACAGAGTCGTGAGTGCTGACCACTGTACCACAGAGTCGTGAGTGCTGACCACTGTACCGCAGAGTCGTGAGTGCTGACCACTGCACCACAGAGTCGTGAGTGCTGACCACTGTACCACAGAGTCGTGAGTGCTGACCACTGTACCACAGAGTCGTGAGAGCTGACCACTGTACCACAGAGTCGTGAGTGCTGACCCCTGTACCACAGAATCGTGAGTGCTGACCACTGTACCACAGAGTCGTGAGTGCTGACCACTGTACCACAAAGTCGAGAGTGCTGACCACTGTACCACAAAGTCGAGAGTGCTGACCACTGTACCACAGAGTCCTCAGTGCTGACCGCTGTACCACAGAGTCCTCAGTGCTGACCACTGTACCACAGAATCGTGAGTGCTTACCACTGTACCACAAATTCGAGAGTGCTGACCACTGTACCACAGAGTCGTGACTGCTGACCGCTGTACCACAGAATCGTCAGTGCTGACCACTGTACCACAGAGTCGTCAGTGTTGGCCACTGTACCACAGAGTCGTCAGTGTTGGCCACTGTACCACAGAGTCGTGAGTGCTGACCACTGTACCACAGAGTCGTGAGTGTTGACCACTGTGCCACAGAGCCGTCAGTGCTGACCACTGGACCACAGAGTCGAGAGTGCTGACCACTGTACCACAGAGTCGTGACTGCTGACCGCTGTACCACAGACTCGTGAGTGTTGACCACTGTACCACAGACTCGTGAGTGTTGACCACTGTACCACAGAATCGTCAGTGCTGACCACTGTACCACAGAGTCGAGAGTGCTGACCACTGTAACACAGAGCCGTCAGTGTTGGCCACTGTACCACAGAGTCCTCAGTGCTGACCACTGTACCACAGAGTCGAGAGTGCTGACCACTGTACCACAGAGTCGTCAGTGTTGGCCACTGTACCACAGAGTCCTCAGTGCTGACCACTGTACCACAGAGTCGAGAGTGCTGAACACTGTACCACAGAGCCGTCAGTGTTGGCCACTGTACCACAGAGTCCTCAGTGCTGACCACTGTACCACAGAGTCGAAAGTGCTGACCACTGTACCACAGAGCCGTCAGTGCTGACCACTGTACCACAGAGTCGTGAGTGCTGACCACTGTACCACAGACTCGTGAGTGCTGACCACTGTACCACAGAGTCGTGAGTGCTGACCACTGTACCACAGAGTCGTGAGTGCTGACCACTGTACCACAGAGTCGTGAGTGCTGACCACTGTACCACAGAGTCGTGAGTGCTGGCCACTGTACCACAGAGTCGTGAGTGCTGACCACTGTACCACAGAGTCGTGAGTGCTGACCACTGTACCACAGAGTCGTGAGTGTTGACCACTGTACCACAGAGTCGTGAGTGCTGACCACTGTACCACAGAGTCGTGAGTGCTGACCACTGTACCGCAGAGTCGTGAGTGCTGACCACTGCACCACAGAGTCGTGAGTGCTGACCACTGTACCACAGAGTCGTGAGTGCTGACCACTGTACCACAGAGTCGTGAGTGCTGACCACTGTACCACAGAGTCGTGAGTGCTGACCACTGTACCACAGAGTCGTGAGTGCTGACCACTGTACCACAGAGTCGTGAGTGCTGACCACTGTACCACAGAGTCGTGAGTGTTGATCACTGTACCACAGAGTCGTGAGTGCTGACCACTGTACCACAGAGTCGTGAGTGTTGACCACTGTACCACAGAGTCGTGAGTGCTGACCACTGTACCACAGAGTCCTGAGTGCTGACCACTGTACCACAGAGTCGTGAGTGCTGACCACTGTACCACAGAGTCGTGAGTGCTGACCACTGTACCATAGAGTCGTGAGTGCTGACCACTGTACCACAGAGTCGTGAGTGCTGACCACTGTACCACAGAGTCGTGAGTGCTGACCACTGTACCACAGAGTCGTGAGTGCTGACCACTGTACCACAGAGTCGTGAGTGCTGACCACTGTACCACAAAGTCGAGAGTGCTGACCACTGTACCACAGAGTCCTCAGTGCTGACCACTGTACCACAGAGTCCTCAGTGCTGACCACTGTACCACAGAATCGTGAGTGCTTACCACTGTACCACAAATTCGAGAGTGCTGACCACTGTACCACAGAGTCGTGACTGCTGACCGCTGTACCACAGAATCGTCAGTGCTGACCACTGTACCACAGAGTCGTCAGTGTTGGCCACTGTACCACAGAGTCGTCAGTGTTGGCCACTGTACCACAGAGTCGTGAGTGTTGACCACTGTGCCACAGAGCCGTCAGTGCTGACCACTGGACCACAGAGTCGAGAGTGCTGACCACTGTACCACAGAGTCGTGACTGCTGACCGCTGTACCACAGACTCGTGAGTGTTGACCACTGTACCACAGACTCGTGAGTGTTGGCCACTGTACCACAGAGTCCTCAGTGCTGACCACTGTACCACAGAGTCGAGAGTGCTGACCACTGTACCACAGAGTCGTCAGTGTTGGCCACTGTACCACAGAGTCCTCAGTGCTGACCACTGTACCACAGAGTCGAGAGTGCTGAACACTGTACCACAGAGCCGTCAGTGCTGACCACTGTACCACAGAGTCGTGACTGCTGACCGCTGAACCACAGACTCGTGAGTGTTGACGATTGTACCACATAATCGTCAGTGCTGACCACTGTACCACAGAGTCGTCAGTGTTGGCCACTGTACCACAGAGTCCTCAGTGCTGACCACTGTACCACAGAGTCGAGAGTGCTGACCACTGTACCACAGAGTCGTCAGTGTTGGCCACTGTACCACAGAGTCCTCAGTGCTGATCACTGTACCACAGAGTCGAGAGTGCTGACCACTGTACCACAGAGCCGTCAGTGTTGGCCACTGTACCACAGAGCCGTCAGTGCTGACCACTGTACCACAGAGTCGTCAGTGTTGGCCACTGTACCACAGAGTTCTCAGTGCTGACCACTGTACCACAGAGTCGAGAGTGCTGACCACTGTACCACAGAGCCGTCAGTGCTGACCACTGTACCACAGAGTCGTGAATGCTGACCACTGGACCACAGAGTCGTGAGTGCTGACCACTGTACCACAGAGTCCTCAGTGTTGACCACTGTACCTCAGAGTCGTGAGTGTTGACCACTGTACCACAGAGTCGTGAGTGCTAACCACTGTAACACAGTCGTGAGTGCTGACCACTGTACCACAGTTGTGAGTGCTGACCACTGTACCACAGACGTGAGTGCTGATCGCAGTACCACAGAGTCATGAATGCTGACCACTGTACCACAGTGGATTGTAGAAAGTATTTCTAGTACTTTTAAAAGATTTATCAATTGCGTTTCTTGGATATTTCAAATCTTTAGTTATTTCATAAATTTTGGATATTTCCTCATCTATGAACTCTGGACTACAAATACGTAAAGCTCTCAAAAACATTGATGAGAAAACAGACACTTTAGCTCTATCTTGATGTCAAGAATAACAGTGGACATAGGAACAGTTATTTGTAGGTTTTCTGTAAATTTTAAATTTTAATTCATTATTACTCTTAATAATTAAAACATCTAGAAAAGGCAATGAGCTATTTTCTTCAAGCTCAACAGCAAAGTTTATAGAATGGGCTAAGCTATTTAATTTGCCAAGGAAATGGTGTATATCCACATTCTTGGGCATAAGACACAAAATATCATTAACATTTCTGAACCATTTGTCTCTATTAGGGAGGATTGTGTTAAGCAGCCTTGTTTCAAAACATTCCATGTATAGGTTACTAAGAACAGGTGAAAGAGGATTTCCCATTGCCATACCAAACTTCTGAGTGTAAAATACAAATTTTGCATCAACAATGCAAAGTTTAGTAAGTTTAATGATAGTAGGAACTGTCAATGGTAAATCATAATTAACGAGTTCTTCAGATAAACTTAATAAATCATCAACAGGAACTTTCGTAAACAAGGAAGTAACATCAAAACTAACCATGTTAAAATCATTTAAGTCAGTCAAGGAGCTTAATTTATCAACAAAATCTATGTTGTTTTTAACATTAAAGTTAGAAATTCTGTCAACAATATAGCTCAAAATGTCAACAAGCCATTTTGATAATTTATATGAAACTGATCCTATGGAGCTAATAATTGGTCTGACAGGATTCCCTGGTTTGGTTTGTGTGTTTTTATTAGTCCATACATGTAAGGTAAAGATGGATTACTGGAAGTAAATTGTTTGATTAATTCATCTTTGCCTTTCAGTAGAAGTTTTAATGTTATATTGAAATTGCTGTTAACGGTTTCTAGGGGATTTTTTCTAAGTTTAGAATAGGTTTCAGTATCATCTAAGAGATTATTCATTTTTTCTTGGTAATCATTTTCTTTCATAATTACTATTGCATTTATTTTATCTGCTTTAATAAGGCGCAAATATTTATTAAGTGTATCATAAGAACATAAGAACATAAGAATGTAGGAACACTGCAGAAGGCCTACTGGCCCATACGAGGCAGGTCCTTATCAAAACGACATCTACCTAAAGCTACTCAAGAAACAACTCCCGCACCCCCCAACACCAATCAAACCCAGCCCCTCCCACTCATATATTTGTCCAGTCTCTTCTTAAAGCTACCCAAGGTCCTAGCCTCTATCACCCCACTGGGAAGACTGTTCCACGCATCTACAACTCTGTTAGAAAACCAGTACTTACCTATGTCCTTTCTAAATCTAAATTTATCCAACTTAAATCCATTATTCCTGGTTCTTACCTGGTTCGACACCCTCAGTACTTTATTAATGTCTCCCTTGTTTATGCCCGTCATCCACTTATACACTTCAATGATATCTCCCCTCATTCTACGCCTCTCCAGAGAGTGGAGATTTAAGGCTTTAAGTCTATCTTCATACGGGAGGTTCCTTACACAGTAAATCATTTTAGTCATTCTTCTCTGTATGTTCTCTAATGTGATGAATGGTTTGAAAAACCGACAAGTTGAAGATTGAGACACTTATGCAGCATATGGGAATCTTTATTCAGGAAACGTTTCGCCACACAGTGGCTTCATCAGTCCAATACAAAGAGGAAGGCGTAAGGAGAGGAGGAGAATGAGGTAATCAGTCCCTCAACCTGGAGTCGATGTGTTCAGTCCATCAATCTTGTAGAATGGTACATTCTACAAGATTGATGGACTGAACACATCGACTCCAGGTTGAGGGACTGATTACCTCATTCTCCTCCTCTCCTTACGCCTTCCTCTTTGTATTGGACTGATGAAGCCACTGTGTGGCGAAACGTTTCCTGAATAAAGATTCCCATATGCTGCATAAGTGTCTCAATCTTCAACATGTTCTCTAATGAGTCTATGTCCATCCTGTAGTAAGGGGACCAAAACTGAGCAGCATAATCTAAATGAGGCCTCACTAGTGATGTATAGAGCTGTAAAATAACTTTTGGACTTCTGTTACTTATACTTCTTGAGATAAATCCAAGTAATCTGTTGGCCTTGTTGCGCACACTGAGGCACTGCTGTCTTGGCTTTAGATTTCTGCTTACCATGACTCCCAAGTCTTTTTCACATTCTGTATGACCAAGCTCTACTTCACCTAGATTATAGCTTCGAGGGTTATTTTCATTACCAAGGGCAAGTACCTTACACTTATCCACATTAAACTTCATCTGCCATTTCTCAGACCAAGACATTAATTTGTTCAAATCGTCCTGGAGTTCATTGATATCCTCCTCAGAGTGAATTATACGGCCTATCTTTGTATCATCAGCAAACTTACTCATGTCACTAGTAATCCCTTCATCAAGGTCATTAATGTAAATTATGAACAAGAGAGGGCCTAAAACTGATCCTTGTGGAACGCCACTAGTGACTAATCCCCATTCAGATTTCACTCCATTAATGGTAATTCTCTGCTTTCTATTGGTAAGCCATGCCTCAATCCATGCTAGAACTTTACCTCCTATACCATGAGCTGCCACTTTTCTTAAGAGTCTCTTGTGAGGTACTCTGTCGAAGGCTTTACTAAAATCCAAATAAACAATATCATATTCCTTATCACTGTCAACTGCCTCAAATGTTCTATTGAAGAACGTCAGTAAGTTTGTCAGGCAGGAACGACATCTCGTGAATCCATGCAGAGATTCATTTATCAAGTTATGCTCTTCAAGGTGACTTCTGATAATGTCAGCTATAATTGATTCTAATAACTTGCCCACTATAGATGTCAGGCTTATTGGACGGTAATTTGAAGGAGTGGACTTATCCCCTGATTTGAATATAGGAACCACATTAGCCATCTTCCACATCTCTGGCACAACACTGGTAAGGATGGACGCATTGAATACACTCGTTAATGGCTGACTAAGCTCCATCTTGCATTCCTTAAGTACCCTTGAAAACAACTCATCGGGACCCGGGGACTTATTTTGTTTCAGTTTGTCTATCTGTTTAATAACCATGTCCCTCGTGACAGTAATATTAGTTAACTTAAATTCATCAGGAACTAAATAATTGTTAATTATTGGAATCTCATTTACATCTTCCTGTGTAAAAACTGACAAAAAATAGTCATTAAATAAGGAACACATTTCCAGTTCATTATCCGTCAGCTGTCCATTCCCAGATTTCAGAGGTCCTACTTTTTCCTTCACCTTCGTCCTATACACTTGAAAGAACCCCTTTGGATTAGTCTTTGATTCATTAGCGACTCTAATTTCATAGTCACGTTTAGCCTTTCTAATCGCCTTTTTTACTTCTCTTTTAAGCTGAACATATTGGTCAGTAAGGTTAACCTCTCCTCTTCTGATGCGCCTATAAATTCCCCTTTTTTCCCCTAATAGATGCTTTAACCTCCTGTTAACCCATTTGGGATCGTTATTATTAGACCTAATTTCTCTCTGAATAATGTATATACTCTGGGCACTGTGTACATTATTAAGAAAACAATCATAAAAGCAGATCCCTTCATATTCATAAGTATGATTATCGTCAATAAAATCATTAGCTAGATAACCCCAATCAAGATTAGATAGATGTTCCCTAAGTCCATTATAATCGGCAGAACGAAAATCGGGGATTTTTACTGTATTATCATTATTCTTGCATTCCCAATTAATGCTAAAGGTGATGGATTTGTGATCACTTGCGCCAAGCTCTTCAGTGATCTCCAGATTATTCACTAGTGTTTCCTTATTTAACAAGACTAGGTCTAGCAAATTATTACCCCTGGTAGGTTCAGTTATACTCTGTTTCAGAAAACAGTCCTGAACTGTTTCCATGAAGTCACTGGACTCTAGATTACCTGTCAAAGAATTCCAGTCAATTTGGCTAAAGTTAAAGTCCCCTACTATGACTACGTTACTGTGTCCAGAAGCCCTAACAATTTCGTCCCAAAGAAGTCTCCCTCTATCGTGATCCAAGCCTGGAGGTCGGTATATTACACCTAGAATTAGTTTTTCTTGACCCTCCACGAACTCTACCCAAACAGACTCTGTTACTGCTCCATCTATTTTTATACCTGTTTTTATGCAACAATTAATATTTTCTCGAACATACAATGCAACTCCTCCCCCCTTCCCATTACATCTATCCACATTGAATAACTTAAATCCCTGAATATTACACTCAGCAGTCATATCCCGACTCTTTAAATCATACCACGTTTCAGTTAATGCAATGATATCAAAGTTCCCAGCACATGCTACCAAACGTACTTCATTAATTTTATTTCTTGCACTTCGACTGTTAGCATAAAATACCATCATATGTTTTTTCTTCTGCACATTTTTCCTATTCATCTTTGTTTTTACACAATTTCTGAAATTATCATTACCCAGAGTTACTCCATGACAGTTACTATTAAGATTCTTAATATCAGAGCATAAGTCAATATATCCATACTCATTATTAATCATTTCTAAACCCATACCTCTAACTAATCCTAGTTTAAAGTCCTAACAACCCCCTCAACTGAGTTAGAAAGAAAACCCACACCTGCCCTGGATAAGTGAACCCAATCCCTGGCATACATGTCATTTCGGCCATAGAAGTTGTCCCAGTTGTCCATGAATGGTACTGCATTATCCTTACAGTGTTTATCCAGCCAAAAATTAATACCAATTGCTCTGGACAACCATTCATTACCAACACCTCTTCTTGGCAAAATGCCACATATAACAGGGCGCCCCCCCTTCTTCCTAATCATGTCTATAGCTGTCCTGAACTTTCTAACTAAATCCTCACTTCTACGCTTGCCTACATCATTGCCTCCAGCACTGAGGCAAATAATAGGATTGATCCCATTACCGTTCATGATGTTGTCAAGCCGGCTAACAATGTCCTCCATCCCAGCCCCAGGAAAGCATACCCTTTGTCTCCTACTCCTGTCCTTCAAGCAGAATGCCCTATCCATGTATCTAACCTGGCTATCCCCAACAACAACATTCTTACCTTCCTTGTCGTTCGTCGTGACGATCCCAGTAGTAGACTCACATTCGTCGGGTAGCACCGAGAATGCGTTGGAGGTTTCCACGGGAGTTTCCACAGCAGTCTCTTTCTTCTTCATCGTTTCTGGCTTTCCATTCGTCTTCTTGATCGTCAACTTCGTCGTCCCCTGCTGTCCAGCCACTGACCACGATCCCTTCTTGACCTGAGGACTCGAAACAGGAGGACTACTACGAATCCTCTTGTTTTCCTCGGTCAATCGCCGTATCTCCATCTTCGCTGCCTTCAATTCTTCCTTAAGTTGCTGGTAAAGTTGCTCGATGGAGGGCATCTTGGTTCAGTCCACGGGAGCAAACAAGACACTTCTTCACAGAGTTAAGTACAGGTCACCAGTGACTAAGTACACGTCACCACTGACTTAAAGAATCTTTGAGGGCAATTCGGAATGTTTTGTTTTAACATAGAGCTATACACTATAATGATAAGTTTTACACTCAGAAGTTTGGTATGGCAATGGGAAATCCTCTTTCACCTGTTCTTAGTAACCAATACATGGAATTTTTTGAAACAAGGCTACTTAACACAATCCTCCCTAATAGAGCCAAATGGTTCAGATCTGTTGATGATATTTAGTGTCTTATGGCCAAGAATGTAGATAGATACCATTTCCTTGTTAAATTAAATAGCTTAGCCCATTCTATAAACTTTGCTGTTGAGTTTGAAGAAAATAACTCGTTGCCTTATCTAGATGTTTTAATTATTAAGAGTAATAATGAATTCAAATTTAAAATTTACAGAAAACCTACAAATAACTGTTCATATATCCACTATTATTCTTCGCATCTGGATAGAATTAAGCTGCCTGTTTTCATAAGAACATAACGTAAGAAAGGAGGATCACTGCAGCAGGCCTGGTGGCCAATTCTCGGCAGGTTCTTTACAATATATTCCACTAACAAAACATTTGCCCAACCCAATTTTCAATGTTACCCAAGAAATAAGGTCTGATAACTCTATCCACTCATTTGCAAGTCCCACTTAAATCCAACCCCTCACTCATATATTTATCCAACCTAAATTTGAAACTACCTAAAGTCCTAGCCTCAATAACCCAACTAGGTAGACTGTTCCACTCATCAACTACCCTATTTCCAAACCAATTCTTTCCTATGTCCTTTCTAAATCTATACTTGTCCAATTTAAATCCATTACTGTGGGTTCCCTCCTGGAGAGACATCCTCAAGACCTTATTAATATCCCCCCTATTAATACCCATCTTCCACTTATACACTTCGATCATGTCTCCCCTCATTCTTCATCTAACAAGTGAATGTTATTTAAGAGTCTTCAATCTTTCTTACTTATGAAAATTTCTAATGCTATGTATTAATTTAGTCATTCGACGCTGAATGTTTTCTAACGAATTTATGTCCATTCTGTAAAATGGAGACCAAAACTGAGCTGCGTAATCTAGGTGAGGCCTTACTAATGACGTATAAAGCTGCAGTATAACCTCTGGACTTCTGTTGCTTACACTTCTTGATATAAATCCCAAAAATGTATTTGCCTTATTACGTTCGCTTAGGCATTGCTGTCTTGGTTTAAGGTTACTGCTCGCCATAACTCCCAAGTCCTTTTCACAATCTGTATGGCTAAGTTCTACATTATTTAACTTATAAGTGCTAGGGTTATGGACACTCCCGAGCTTCAGAGCCTTGCATTTATCTACATTTAACTGCATCTGCCACTTTGTTGACCAGGTATTGAGATTATCTAAATCCTCCTGAAGTTCCCTGATATCTACGTTTGAATCAATTATCCTACCTATCTTTGTGTCATCGCCGAATTTGCTCATTTCACTAGTAATTCCCTCATCAAGATCATTGATATATATTATAAACAACAACGGGCCCATGACTGATCCCTGTGGAACGCCACTTGTTACAGATCCCCACTCGGATTTAACCCCATTTATGGGCACTCTCTGCTTCCTGTCTGTGAGCCATGACTCGATCCACGAGAGCACTTTTCCCCCAATGTCATGAGCTGCCACTTTCTTTAACAGTCTTTGGTGCGGAACTCTATCAAAAGCCTAACTAAAATCTAAGTAAACAATATCAAATTCTTTATCGTGATCAACAGCCTCAAAAGCTTTACTGAAAAAAGTTAATAAATTAGTTAGACAAGAACGGCCTCTCGTGAATCCATGTTGAGTATCATTAATCAAGCTATGCTTATCGAGATGGTTTCTTATAATCTCAGCTATAATTGACTCAAGTAATTTGCCCACAATTGAAGTCAGGCTTATTGGGCGGTAATTTGACGGTAATGACTTTTCCCCTGCTTTAAAAATAGGAATTACATTAGCCATCTTCCACATATCAGACACTACACCTGTTTGAAGAGATCAATTAAAAATATTAGTTAATGGGTCACAAAGTTCCATTTTGCATTCCTTAAGAACCCTTGAAAAAAGCTCACCAGGACCCAGCGACTTATTTTGCTTCACTCGGTCTATTTGTTTCATAACCATTTCACTAGTGACTGATGTTACATAATTTATCTTCTTCAGGCCCACTATAAATATTAATTACAGGAATATTGTTAGTGTCTTCCTGTGTAAAAACCGAGAGAAAATAATTATTTAAAATTGAGCACAGTTCATTCTCTTTGTCAACTTTAATTTCGTAGTCCCTTTTACCTTTTCTTATCCCCTTTTTAATGTCCCTCTTAATGGCAATATACTGATTCATAAGATGACCCCTCACCTCTTTTGACACGCCTATAAATTCCCTTCTTATGCCCTAGTAGATATTTCAGCCTATTATTCATCCATTTTGGGTCATTTCTATTTGATCTAATTTCTTTATACGGGATAAACGTTCTTTGAGCAGCTTGTATAGTGTTCAGAAAACTGTCATATTGATAGCTCTCTTCGTTACCCCAGTCAACAGATGATAAGTGTTCTCTAAGACCATTGTAATCTGCTAAGTAAAAATCTGGAACTGTTACTGAGTAGTCCCTACTATCATATTCTCATTCTATGTTAAAGGTAATTGATTTGTGATCGCTTGTGCCGAGTTCCTAATTAATTTCTAAATTATTAACAAGGGTTTCCTTGTTCGCCAGAACCGAATCAAGGTTATTTCCCCTTGTAGGCTCTGTCAAAAACTGCTTCAAAAAACATTCCTGAACTACTTCTAAGAAGTCATTTGATTCTAAATTGCCAGTCAAGAAATTCCAATCAATGTGACTAAGTTAAAATCCCCTAGAATTACTACATTATCGTGCCTTATTGCCTTAACAATTTCCTCCCACAGTAATTTCCCTTGGTCCCTATCTAAGTTTGGGGACGGTATATCACTCCTAGAATCAATTTTTTTATGCCCCTCTGAAAAATCTATCCAGACTCTATATGTGTTACCTCAGACTTAATGCCCGTTTTTATGCAACAGTTCAAGTGATCTCGGACATATAGTGCCACCCCACCTCCCTTACCGATATTTCTATCTACTTGGAACAATTTAAAGCCCTGAATGTGACATTCCGAAGGCATGTGCCGACTTTTGGAATTAAATCATGTCTCAGTGATTGCAAATACATCAATGTTTCCTGCACTAGCAACTAATCTCAACTCATCCATCTTATTCCTAGCACTACGGCTATTAGCATAATATAATTTTAAGGACCCAACTTTCTCTTTACCCTTCCTGCTCATATCTGTTTTTTTCACTAAACCTATTACTGTCCTTGTCGCCTAGTGCCATTGGCTTTCCAATATCCACCTCATTCTGCCTATTACTAGTTCCCCTAGTACTCATAGTATTACTACACTGGGACTTCATTGTATTCTCGCCAAAACCCATACCACTATCTTTTCCTAGTTTAAAGCCCTAACAGCTCCCTCCACTGCCGTTGCCAGTGCCCCCACCCCAGACCTAGATAAGTGAACCCCATCCCTGGCATACATGTCATTTCTGCCATAGAAGAGGTCACAGTTGTCAATGAATGTTACCGCATTTTCCTTACAGTATTTGTCCAGCCAGCAATTGAGACCAATTGCCCTGGACAACCATTCGTTTCCAACTCCTCTCCTTGGCAAAATACCACATATGACAGGGTTCCCACCCTTCTTCCTAATTACCTCTATTGCTGACCTATACCTGTTAATCAGGTCCTCACTCCTACGTTTGCCAACATCGTTGCCTCCCGCACTGAGGCAGATAATAGGATTGCTCCCATTACCTTTCATGATGTCGTCCAGACGGCTAACAATATCCCCCATCTCAGCCCCAGGAAAACATACCCTGTGCCTCCTCTTCCTGTCCCTAACACAAAAGGCCCTATCCATAAGCTTAACCTGACTGTCTCCAACTAAAACAATGTTACCTTCATTTGTGGAATTTGTCGTGACGTTCTTTATGGTCTTCATTGGGGTATCAAGGGATTTCTCAATCACGTCTGCCAATGCTCCCTTGGTGCTCGTTGTGACGTTCCCAGTAGACAACCCACATTCGTCTGTTGACACCGAAAATGGGTTGGAAGTCTCCACAGCAATCTTCTGGATCTTCATTGTTTCCGCAACTCCAACAGACTTCTTGATTTTCAGATTTGTTCCATGTTGGCCGGCCACTGACCAGGTGCCTCTCTTGACCTGAAGACTCGCAACAGGAGGATTATTTCGAATCCTCTTGTTTTCCTCCGTCAGTCGCCGTATCTCAAGCTTAGCAACCCTAAGCTCCTCTTTCAGCTGCTGGTACAGTTGCTCAAGAGAGGACATCTTGTGCAGATTCACGGAGAACACACTGGACAGAACTTCACAGAGCTAAGTACACGTCACCACAGCTAAGTTTTTGAGAGCTTTACGTATTTGTAGTCCAGAGTTCATAGATGAGGAAATATCCAAAATTTATGAAATAGCTAAAGATTTGAAATACCCAAGAAACGTAATTGATAAATCTTTTAAAACTGCTAGAAATACTTCTTACAATCCAAAAATTGACAACCAGCCTTATTCAACTGAAAATATGTTGGTTCTCCCTTACCATGAAAACTTGGTTGATATGCCTTCTCTTAAGACTTTGAATATCAAAGTTGTATTTAAAAATCTTGATACAGTAAAAAAAAACTTTTGATAAAGAATTTCCCCCAAAATGCTGACGGATGTGTCTATAAGATTCCTTGTAAAATTTGCGATAAAGATCAAAACAACATAAATATAGCATTAAAACTGGACAAGATTCCAATGCTCTATTTATTCATGTGAGAGATTTTAACCATCCAATTGATTTTCAAAAAGTTGAGAAAGTTGTATCAAGTCCATCGTCAACAGGAATATAATTGAATCTTGTTTCATAAAAAGCAGTTTTGACAATATGAATATTTCCTTCTGTTTATATAAATTAGATCCATTTATAATAGAATTTGGGAAGAATTTAATAACACATTGGACTAATAAAATTTAAAATTCTTAATTCTTGGGTAGAATAGTTTGTTAGTGAGTTGTGTGAAGGACCTGTCTAGTTGGACCAGCGGACCTGCTGCAGTGTTCCCTTTCTTATGAGTCGCGGGTCAGGTGCTGCTTTGTTGTGGGATGTGATAGTGAGGTGTGGTCTAGACCCTTTCTATGCCTTCTTTTGATGCATTATTTTAATTGTTCCTTGATAATGTGAGCAGTCACGAAAGCGCTTGGAATTTCTCTATTCTTTCACAGTGGTTGTTTTGCATATTTTGAAATCACCTGTTTACTGTGATCTAATTGCATATATATATATATATATATATATATATATATATATATATATATATATATATATATATATATATATATATATATATATATATATATATAATGTCGTGCCGAATAGGCAGAACTTGCGATCTTGGCTTAAATAGCAACGCTCATCTTGCCATACAGGACAAGCCAAAATTTGTGTATGCAATAATTTCGCCAAAATCATTCTGAACATAACGAAAAAAAATATTTCATTGTTTGTTTAGTATTAAATTACTGTAAACGTATTTAAAATATATTTAGTTGTGTTAGGCTAAAATAAATTGCACTTGTTATAATAAGGTTAGGTAAGTTTTCTAAGATTCTTTTGATGCAAAATTTAAATTTACATTAACATTTATGAAAAAAAAATATATCTTTAAACGTATAAGAGAAAATTTTAGTAAGGACTTAATTTTAAATGAGTTCTTGCTAATTGACCAGTTTTACATATTCGGTACGACATATATATACAGTATATATATGTATATATTATATATATATATATATATATATATATATATATATATATATATATATATATATATATATATATATATTATTTTGACCACGAACGAGTGGTATTGGTCAATAACAACACTGCACTAGCCAAGGACTCGATCCCATGCTGCTTTGGCCTGCCTCATGGTGGGCAGGTCACAATAATATATAAATACTGCTCGTTGAACTAGTACACCAAACAGAGACTAGTATGAAGTTAGCCTAGAGTCATCCACACCATCGTGTTTCCTTGGGTAGGGAGTACAACATCCAGTTCCGTTGGATGCCCTACTTTTAAGGATCGTATGGTCCAGTGGATTAGGGCGTCCTGCGTTTTCGCCCACCATGAGGCAGGCTAACGCAGCATAGATTCGAGTCCTTGGCTAGTGCAGTGTTGTTATTGATTATATATATATATATATATATATATATATATATATATATATATATATATATATATATATATATATATATATATATATATATATGTCGTGCCGAAGAGGCAGAACTTGCGATCTTGGCTTAAATAGCAACGTTCATGTTGCCATATAGGACAAGTGAAAATTTGTGTATGCAATAATTTCGCCAAAATCATTCTGAACCTAACGAAAAATGTATATTTCACTGTGTTTGTTTAGAATTAAATTATTGTAAACAAATCTAAAATATATTTAGTTGGGTTAGGCTAAAATAAATTGCTCTTGTTATAATAGGGTTAGGTAAGTTTTCTAAGATTCTTTTGGTGCAAAATTATAAATTTTTACATTAACATTAATGAAAAAAGTATGTCTTTAAACGTGTAACAGAAAATTTAAGAAAGGACTTAATTTTAAATGAGTTATTGCTAATTGACCAGTTTTACATATTCGGCACGACATACATATATACTCATTATATATATATATATATATATATATATATATATATATATATATATATATATATATACAGTAAAAAATAGCGCAGTTCTAAGCGGTTTCGTGATCTTGCACATTATCAAGGAAGAGTAAAATTAACTCTGATAAGTGTCGTTACATATGACCTCACACACGACACACGCCGATGAACGTGGGAGTGTAGTGAAGCCATGTGTTACGAATGGGAGGTGCATGGCGCCATGTTATGGATGTTGAGTGGCTTCATAATGGTGTGTGGCTTCATGGTGTGTGGCTTCATGGTGGTGTGTGGCTTCATGATGGTGTGTGGCTTCATGATGGTGTGTGGCTTCATGATGGTGTGTGGCTTCATGATGGTGTGTGGCTTCATGATGGTGTGTGCCTTCATGATGTGTGGCTTCATGATGGTGTGTGGCTTCTTGATAGTGTGTGGCTTTATGATGTGTGGCTTCATGGTGAGTGGCTTCATAATGGTGAGTGGCTTCATAATGGTGAGTGGCTTCATAATGGTGAGTGGCTTCATAATGGTGAGTGGCTTCTTAATGGTGAGTGGCTTCATAATTGTGAGTGGCTTCTTGATAGTGTGTGGCTTCATGATGGTGTGAGGCTTCATGATGGTGTGTGGCTTCATGATGGTGTGTGGCTTCATGATGGTGTGTGGCTTCTTGATAGTGTGTGGCTTTATGATGTGTGGCTTCATGGTGAGTGGCTTCATAATGGTGAGTGGCTTCATAATGGTGAGTGGCTTCATAATGGTGAGTGGCTTCTTGATAGTGTGTGGCTTCATAATGGTGTGTGGCTTCATGATGGTGTGTGGCTTCATGATGGTGTGTGGCTTCATGATGGTGTGTGGCTTCATGATGCGTGGCTTCATGGTGTGTGGCTTCATGATGGTGTGTGGCTTCGTGATGGTGTGTGGCTTCGTGATGGTGTGTGGCTTCATGATGGTGTGTGGCTTCATGATGGTGTGTGGCTTCATGATGCGTGGCTTCATGGTGTGTGGCTTCATGATGGTGTGTGGCTTCATGATGGTGTGTGGCTTCATGATGCGTGGCTTCATGGTGTGTGGCTTCATGATGGTGTGTGGCTTCGTGATGGTGTGTGGCTTCGTGATGGTTTGTGGCTTCGTGATGGTGTGTGGATTCGTGATGGTGTGTGGCTTCGTGATGGTGTGTGGCTTCATGGTGTGTGGCTTCATGATGGTGTGTGGCTTCATGATGGTGTGTGGCTTCATGATGCGTGGCTTCATAATGGTGCGTGGCTTCATGATGGTGCGTGGCTTCATGATGGTGTGTGGCTTCATGATGGTGTGTGGCTTCATGATGCGTGGCTTCATGATGGTGTGTGGCTTCATGATGCGTGGCTTCATGATGGTGCGTGGCTTCATGATGGTGTGTGGCTTCATGATGGTGAGTGGCTTCATGATGGTGTGTGGCTTCATGATGGTGTGTGGCTTCATGATGGTGAGTGGCTTCATGATTGTGTGTGGCTTTATGATGTGTGGCTTCATGATGGTGTGTGGCTTCATGATGGTGAGTGGCTTCATGATGGTGAGTGGCTTCATGATTGTGTGTGGCTTTATGATGTGTGGCTTCATGATTGTGTGTGCCTTCATGATGTGTGGCTTCATGATGGTGTGTGGCTTCTTGATAGTGTGTGGCTTTATGATGTGTGGCTTCATGGTGAGTTGCTTCATAATGGTGAGTGGCTTCATAATGGTGAGTTGCTTCATAATGGTGAGTGGCTTCTTGATAGTGTGTGGCTTCATGGTGTGTGGCTTCATGGTGGTGTGTGGCTTCATGATGGTGTGTGGCTTCATGATGGTGTGTGGCTTCATGATGGTGTGAGGCTTCATGATGGTGTGTGGCTTCATGATGGTGTGTGACTTCATGATGGTGTGTGGCTTCATGATGGTGTGTGGCTTCATGATGGTGTGTGACTTCATGATGGTGTGTGGCTTCATGATGGTGTGAGGCTTCATGATGGTGTGTGGCTTCATGATGGTGTGTGGCTTCATGATGCGTGGCTTCATGATGGTGTGTGGCTTCATGATTGTGAGTGGCTTCATGATGTTGCGTGGCTTCATGATGGTGTGTGGCTTCATGATGGTGAGTGGCTTCATGATTGTGTGTGGCTTTATGATGTGTGGCTTCATGATGGTGTGTGGCTTCTTGATAGTGTGTGGCTTTATGTGTGGCTTCATGGTGAGTGGCTTCATAATGGTGAGTGGCTTCATAATGGTGAGTTGCTTCATAATGGTGAGTGGCTTCTTGATAGTGTGTGGCTTCATGGTGTGTGGCTTCATGATGGTGTGTGGCTTCATGATGGTGAGTGGCTTCATGGTGTGTGGCTTCATGATGGTGTGTGGCTTCATGATGGAGTGTGGCTTCATGATGGTGTGTGGCTTCATGATGGTGTGTGGCTTCATGATGGTGTGAGGCTTCATGATGGTGTGTGGCTTCATGATGGTGTGTGGCTTCATGATGGTGTGTGGCTTCATGATGGTGTGTGGCTTCATGATGGTGTGAGGCTTCATGATGGTGTGTGGCTTCATGATGGTGTGTGACTTCATGATGGTGTGAGGCTTCATGATGGTGTGTGGCTTCATGATGGTGTGAGGCTTCATGATGGTGTGTGGCTTCATGATGGTGTGTGGCTTCATGATGCGTGGCTTCATGATGGTGTGTGGCTTCATGATGGTGAGTGGCTTCATGATGTTGCGTGGCTTCATGATGGTGTGTGGCTTCATGATGGTGTGTGGCTTCATGATGGTGTGAGGCTTCATGATGGTGTGAGGCTTCATGATGCGTGGCTTCATGGTGTGTGGCTTCATGATGTTGCGTGGCTTCATGATGGTGTGTGGCTTCATGATGGTGTGTGGCTTCATGGTGTGTGGCTTCATGATGGTGTGAGGCTTCATGATGGTGTGTGGCTTCATGATGCGTGGCTTCATGATGGTGTGTGGCTTCATGATGGTGAGTGGCTTCATGATTTTGCGTGGCTTCATGATGGTGTGTGGCTTCATGATGGTGTGTGGCTTCATGATGGTGTGTGGCTTCATGATGGTGTGTGGCTTCATGATGGTGTGTGGCTTCTTGGTGTGTGGCTTCATGATGGTGTGTGGCTTCATGATGGTGTGTGGCTTCATGATGGTGTGTGGCTTCATTATGGTGTGTGGCTTCATGATGGTGTGTGGCTTCATGATGGTGTGTGGCTTCATGATGGTGTGTGGCTTCATGATGGTGTGTGGCTTCATTATGGTGTGTGGCTTCATGATGGTGTGTGGCTTCATGATGGTGTGTGGCTTCATGATGGTGTGTGGCTTCATGATGGTGTGTGGCTTCTTGGTGTGTGGCTTCATGATGGTGTGTGGCTTCATGATGGTCTGTGGCTTCATGATGGTGTGTGGCTTCATGATGGTGTGTGGCTTCATGATGGTGTGTGGCTTCATGGTGTGTGGCTTCATGATGCGTGGCTTCATGATGGTGTGTGGATTCATGATGGTGTGTGGCTTCATGATGGTGAGTGGCTTCATGATGGTGAGTGGCTTCATGATGGTGTGTGGATTCATGATGGTGTGTGGCTTCATGATGGTGAGTGGCTTCATGATGGTGAGTGGCTTCATGATGGTGAGTGGCTTCATGATGTGGATGGTGTGTGGTTTTATGATGGTGAGAAATAATGGGTAGCTTCATGATGGTGAGATAGTGTGTTGCTTCATGATGGTGATTGGCTTCATGATGATAGTGTGTGGCTTCATGATGAGGATGATGTGTGGTTTCATGATGGTGAGGAATAATGGGTAGCTTCATGATAGTGAGATGGTGTGTGGCTTCATGATGGTGAAGATAGTGTGTGGCTTCATGGTGTCTCTGACTGGTGGTATGCATGGATTGTATGTGGATGCACGTATTGTGGATAGTGTGGATGCACGTAGTGTGGTGTACGGTTACACGTAGCATGGACTGTATGTGCCTGCACGTGGTGTTGACTGTGTGGCTGCACGTAGTATAGATGCACGTGTTGTGGATGGTGTGTGGATGCCCTTGGTGTGGATGGTGTGTGGATGCCTGTGGTGTGGATTGTGTGTGGATGCCTGTGGTGTGGATGGTGTGTGGATGCCCGTGGTGTGGATGGTGTGTGGATGCCCGTGGTGTGGATGGTGTGTGGATGCCCGTGGTGCGGATGCCCGTGGTGTGGATGGTGTGTGGATGCCCGTGGTGTGGATGCTGTGTGGATGCCCGTGGTGTGGATGGTGTGTGGATGCCCGTGGTGTGGATGGTGTGTGGATGCCCGTGGTGTGGATGGTGTGTGGATGCCCGTGGTGTGGATGGTGTGTGGATGCCCGTGGTGTGGATGGTATGTGGATGCTCGCGGTGTGGACGGTATGTGGATGCTCGTGGTGTGGATGGTGTGTAGATGCTCGTGGTGTGGATGGTGTGTAGATGCTCGTGGTGTGGATGGTGTGTAGATGCCCGTGGTGTGGATGGTGTGTAGATGCTTGTGGTGTGGATGGTGTGTAGGTGCCCGTGGTGTGGGTGGTGTGTGGATGCTAGTGGTGTGGATGGTTGGTGGATGCCCGTGGTGTGGATGGTTGGTGGATGCCCGTGGTGTGGATGGTTGGTGGATGCCCGTGGTGTGGATGGTTGGTGGATGCCCGTGGTGTGGATGGTAGGTGGATGCCCGTGGTGTGGATGGTAGGTGGATGCCCGTGGTGTGGATAGTAGGTGGATGCCCGTGGTGTGGATGGTAGGTGGATGCCTGTGGTGTGAATGGTAGGTGGATGCCTGTGGTGTGAATGGTGTGTGGATGCCTGTGGTGTGGATGGTGTGTGGATGCCCGTGGTGTGGATGGTGTGTGGATGCCCGTGGTGTGGATGGTGTGTGGATGCCCGTGGTGTGGATGGTGTGTGGATGCCTGTGGTGTGGATGGTGTGTGGATGCCCGTGGTGTGGATGGTGTGTAGATGCCCGTGGTGTGGATGGTGTGTAGATGCCCGTGGTGTGGATGGTGTGTAGATGCCCGTGGTGTGGATGGTGTGTAGATGCTCGTGGTGTGGATGGTGTGTGGATGCCCGTGGTGTGGATGGTGTGTGGATGCTCGTGGTGTGGATGGTGTGTGGATGCTTGTAGTGTGGATGGTGTGTGGATGCTCGTGGTGTGGATGGTCTTGGTGTGGATGGTGTGTGGATGCTTGTGGTGTGGATGGTGTGTAGATGCCCGTGGTGTGGATGGTGTGTAGATGCCCGTGGTGTGGATGGTGTGTAGATGCCCGTGGTGTGGATGGTGTGTAGATGCCCGTGGTGTGGATGGTGTGTAGATGCCCGTGGTGTGGATGGTGTGTAGATGCTCGTGGTGTGGATGGTGTGTAGATGCCCGTGGTGTGGATGGTGTGTAGATGCTCGTGGTGTGGATGGTGTGTAGATGCTCGTGGTGTGGATGGTGTGTAGATGCTCGTGGTGTGGATGGTGTGTAGATGCTCGTGGTGTGGATGGTGTGTAGATGCCCGTGATGTGGATGGTGTGTAGGTGCCCGTGGAGTGGATGGTGTGTAGATGCCCGTGGTGTGGATGGTGTGTGGATGCTTGTGGTGTGGATGGTGTGTGGATGCCCGTGGTGTGGATGGTGTGTGGATGCTTGTGGTGTGGATGGTGTGTGGATGCTTGTGGTGTGGATGGTGTGTGGATGCTTGTGGTATGGATGGTGTGTGGATGCTTGTGGTATGGATGGTGTGTGGATGCTCGTGGTGTGGATGGTAGGTGGATGCTTGTGGTGTGGATGGTAGGTGGATGCACACACACACACACACACACACACACACACACACACACACACACACACACACACACACACACTCACACACACACATGGTGAAGTTCATGGAGAAAGAGAACAGACCTAGTAGCTCCCAGCGAAGAGGCGGGGCCAGGAGCTATGAATCGACCGCTGTAACCTCAAATAGGTGTTTATAAATAAGTCAGTATTCACACAGTATAGTGTCTTAATTTTAATAGCTGTAATTCTTCTCGTTGAGCTTAATTAAAGTTCAGCTTGCTGTAAACATATGCCAGGAGTCGAAAAATATTCCTGGGTAACGCCGTCGTTTCTTATATAAACAACTGTTAGTGAGTGGGTCTGATTACCTTTCTTTAAAATTCCTTGCTAGGATTGAGAGGTTATTGACGCTGTTAAGCATCCAGGTATTAGTTGGCAATAATACTTGAGAGATATTGCCCCTGTTAAATATTATACAGCATATATATGGACTTGCAAGTATGTGTACGGTGTTGTGCGTGTACACACCAACATATGCACGTTAAGTATAGGTGTACTTACCTAGTAAAGCAAAGTTCCATCTTAGATAAACTTTTACTCTCTAGGTTGCTACCTAAAACAGTCGACTAACACCCAGGTATCTTCTTATAGATAAGTGAACATACACGGCAGACTTTCTCGTACTTATCCCTCTGCCTGAGACTCGAACTCCTGTTTCAGTTGGATCTTCATGACTAAGCTAAGTTAGTGTATATAAGCTTACATTCAAGTTATACAGCTCAAGTCACGGTCATTGAATCTGTTACGAGATATGCCAAGTAGACTCCACAGTGAGAATCTTGTGACATCACAAAACAAGTAATTCACCCCTCAACTGAGGTAAAAAAAACATTAGGGTGAAGAAACCAGTGTTGAGTCAATGTCTTCATGCTGTCACCAGTATGAAGACATTGACAGGCAAACTACTGAATTGTATTTTTTAAGGTTGAATAAATGTGGTCACGGGGGCTGCGTCTCCATGTCTGTGTATTTTTACTTACATATTTGTGTTTGCAGAGTTCGAGTCACAGCTCCTGGCCCAGACTCTTCGCTGGTCACTACTATGTCCACTCTCTTCCTACTCCAGGAGCTTTATCTCTCTTCTTAAAGCTATGTATGAATCCTGCCTCCAGTACATCACTCTTCAGATTGTTCCACTTCCTGACAACTCAGTAATAATAATAATAATAATAATAATAATAATAATAATAATAATAATAATAATAATAATAATAATAATAATAATAAGAATATCTTCATTTACTATAAGTACATGCACAAGGTATACAGGCCTAGCTGACATCAGTGACATACTACTATATAGAAAGCCCCTTGTTATGCTGAGAATTTCGGGGAAATTAGATCAGTGTCCCAGGATGCGACCCACACCAGTCGACTAACACCCAGGTACCCATTTTACTGATGGGGAACATAGTCAACAGGTTTAAAGAAACACGCCCAATGTTTCTACTCTGGCTGGGAATCGAACCCAGGCCCTCGCCGTGTGAAGCGAGAGCGTTAGCCACCAGGCCACCAGAAGAAATACTTCCTAAGATCCCCCGTGACTCATCTGAGCCTTCAGCTTCCAGCTGTTATCCCTTGTTGCTGTGTCCCATCACTGAAACATTCTGTCCCTAGCCATTTTATCAATTTCTCTGAGTATTTTATGTTATGTCTTCCCCTGCGTGTGTGTGTGTGTGTGTGTGTGTGTGTGTGTGTGTGTGTGTGTGTGTGTGTGTGTTACGGTGTGTACTCACCTAATTGTGGTTGCAGGGGTCGAGACTCAGCTCCTGGCCCCGCCTCTTCACTGACCGCTACCGTGTCGTCCCTATCCCTGCTTGAGCTTTATCGTACCTCGTCTTAAAACTATGTATGGTTCCTACCTCCACTACATCACTTGCTAGACTATTCCACTTCCTAACAACTCTGCGGCTGAAGAAATACTTCCTAACATTCCTTTGGCTCATCTGAGTCTTCCATTTCCAACTGTGACCCTTGTTTCTGTGTCCCATCTCTGGAACATCCCGTCTCTGTCCACCTTATCTATTCCACGCAGTATTTTGTATGTCGATATCATGTCACCCTTGACCCTCCTGTCCTCCAGTATCGTCAGACCGATTTCCCTTAACCTTTCTTCGTAGGACATTCTCCTTTGCTCTGGAACCAGCCTTGTTGCAAACCTTAACACTTTCCTCTAATTTCTTGATGTGGTTGACCAGGTGTGGGTTCCAAACTGGTGCTGCGTTCTCCAGTATAGACCTGACGTACACAGTGAATAGAGTCTTGAACGATTCTTTACTGAGGTATCGGAACGGTATTCGCAGGTTTGCCAGGCGCCCATATACCGCAGCAGTTATTTCGTTAACGTGGGCTTCCGGAGACGTACTCGGTGTTATACTCACCCCCAGATCTTTCTCCTTGAGTAAGGTTTGCAGTCTTTGGCCGCCTAACCTATACTCTGTCTGTGGTCTTGTTTGCCCTTCCCCGATCTTCATGACTTTGCATTTGGCAGCGTTAATTCTAGGAGCCAGTTGCTGGACCAGGTGACCAGGTGTCCAGCCTGTCCAGGTCTCTTTGTAGACCAGTCTGGTCCTCATCTGATTTAATTCTCCTCATTAACTTCACATCATCTGCAAATAAGGACACTTCTGAGTCTATCCCTTCCGGCATGTCATTCACATATACCAAGAATAGCACTGGTCCTAGGACTGACCCCCTGTGGGACCCCCGCTCGTCACAGGTGCCCACTGTGATACCACATCAAGTGCCATGACTCGTTGTTGTCTCCCTGTCAGGTATTCTCTTATCCACTGCAGTGCCCTTCCTGTTACACGTGCCTGATCCTCTAGCTTCTGGACTAATCTCTTGTGAGGAACTGTGTCGAAGGCCTTCTTGCAGTCCAAGAATATGAAATCGACCCACCCCTCTCTCTCGTGTCTTACTTCAGTTACCTTGTCATTAAACTCCAGTAGGTTTGTGATACAGGATTTGCCTTCCATGAATCCAAGCTGGCTGTCGTATATAAACTTGTTCCATTCCAGGTGCTCCACCACTCTCCTCCTGATAATCTTCTCCATGCCTTTGCATATTATATACGTCAGTGACACTGGTCCATAGTTTATTACTTCGTTTCTGTCCCCTTTCTTAAAGATGGGGATCACATTTGTCGTCTTCCATACCTCAAGTAGCTGCTACTTTCAAGGGATGTGTTGAAGATTTTGGTTAGTGGCACACACACTGTCTCTGCTCCCTCTCTAAGGCCCCACCGCCTTTGAGGTACCAAGGTGTGTATGTGTGTGTATGTGTATGTATGTGTGTGTGTGTGTGTGTGTGTGTGTGTGTGTGTGTGTGTATGTGTGTGTGTGTGTGTGAGAGTACACCTATTCGTGCTCGCCTGTTTTTGTTCGCAGGGGTCTAGTCGCAGCTCCAGACCTCCATCTCTTCGCTGGTCACTGCTAGGTCCACTTTTTCCCTGCTCCAAGAACTTTATCGTACCTCTTCTTAAAGCTATGTATGACTCCTGCCTCCACTACATCACTCTCCAGACTGTTCCACTTCCTGGCAACTGTGACTCAACTGAGTTTTCAACTTACTGTGGTCATCCGTCGTTGCTGTATTCCATCTCTGAAGCATTCTGTCCATATTCGCCTTTTCAATTACTCTTAATATTTCACATGTTGATATCCTCCTGTCATCCAGTGTCGTCAGGTTGATTTCCCTTACCCTGTCCTCGTAGGTCATGATCCTTGGCGCCGCGCACAGTCTTGCTGCTAATTTTGCACTTTCTCTAATTTCTTGACGTGGTTCGCCAGGTGTGGGTTCCATACTGGTGCTGCATACTCCAGTATAGGTCTGACGTACACATTGTACAGTGTTTTGAATGACTCCTTACTCAGGTGTCGAAATGTTATTTTTAAATTGCCAGGCGCCAGTATGATGCAGCAGTTATTTAGCTGTCGTCCGTCTCAGGAGATGTGCTTGGTATGATACTCATCCCAAGATCCTTTTCCTTGAGTGAGGTTTGCATCCTTTGGCCCCCTAGCTTGTACTTCGTCTCTGGTCTTCTTTGACTTTCCCCAATCTTCTGGAGTAAATTGTTGGACAGGGTTGCAGCCTTTGCAGATCCCGTTGTCGTCTTACCTGATCCTCGTCCGCTTGAATTCTCTGCACCAGATTCACATCGTCTGCAAACAGGGACACCTTTGAATTTCTCCCTTCATCCTCTTAACAATGTCATTCACATATACCAGAAACAGCACCGGCTCTAGGAATGACCCTTGTGGAACCCCGCTAGTCATATGCGCCCACTCTGATATCTCGTCCCGTATCATCATTCGTTGTTTCCTTCCTGTCAGGTATTCTCTGATCTATTGCAATACCTTTCCTGTTATTCATGCCTGCTCTTCTAGCTTTTGCGCTATTATCGTGTGGAACTGTGACGACCACGAAAATTCAGTCTACCCACCCTTCTTTCTCCAGCCAGACATCAATTATCTTGCAGTAAAACTTCAGTAGCTTTGTGACACAGGATTCCTCCTCCCTGAAACTGTGCTGGTTGTCATGTATAAGCGCATTTCTTTCTAGGTGCGAACCAAACCTTCTCATGATAATCTTCTCCATGACTTCGCATTCTATACATGTCAATGACACTGGTAGAATGGTTTTTAGTTTAATATGTATGTGTGTGTGTGTGTGTGTGTGTACTCACCTAGTTATGGTTGCAGGGGTCGAGTCACACCTCCTGGCCCTGCCACTTCCTGGTCCATGAGATTTATCATACCTCTTCTTAAAGCTATGTAAGGATCCTACCTCCACTACATCACTTCCCAGACTATTCCACTTCATGACAACTCTGTGACTGAATGTGTCTGTGTACGTGTGTGTACGTGTGTGTGTACGTGTGTGTGTACGTGTGTGTGTACGTGTGTGTGTACGAGTGTGTGTACGTGTGTGTGTACGTGTGTGTGTGTGTGTGTACGTGTGTGTGTGTGTGTACGTGTGTGTGTACGTGTGTGTGTACGTGTGTGTGTGTACGTGTGTGTGTGTACGTTGTGTGTACGTTGTGTGTACGTTGTGTGTGTGTGTGTGTGTGTGTGTGTGTGTGTGTGTGTGTGTGTGTACGTGTGTGTACGTGTGTGTGTACACGTTTGTGTACTCACCTAATTGTGGTTGCAGGGGTCGAGACTCAGCTCTTGGCCCCTCCTCTTCACTGATCGCTAGTAGGCCCTCCCTCTCTTTGCTTCCTAAACTTTGTCATACCTCGTCTTAAAGCTATGTATGGTTCTTGCCTGCACTACATCACTTGCTAGACTATTCCACTTCCTGACAACTCTGAAGAAATACTTCCTAACATCCCTGTGACTCGTCTGAATCTTCAGCTTCCACTTGTGACCCCTTGTTTCTGTGTCCCCTCTCTGGAACATCCTGCCTCTGTCCACCTTATATGTTCCACGCAGTATTTTTTATGTCCTTATCATGTCTCCGCTGACCCTCCTGTCCTCCATTGTCGTCAGGCCGTTTCTCCTCAACCTTCCTTCGTAGGACACTCCCGTGAGCTCCGGGACTAACCTTGTTGCAAACCTTTGCACTCTAATTTCTTGACGTGCTTGACCAGGTGTGGGTTCCAAACCCATGCGGCATACTCCAGTATGGGCCTGACTTACGGGGAGATGTTGTCCGGTCCCATCGCCTTCGAGGTATCAAGGTCACTTAGCAGCTTCTGCACCTCCTGTTCAGTTGTATGTTATCGAACACTTGTTGATATATTCCCTGTTGGTGTTCCCCCTGTGTCGTCCCAGAGCCCTTCCTGTCTCCACTGTAAATACTTCCTTGAATCTCATGTTGAGCTCCTCACATACCTCTTGATCGTTTCTTGTGAGTTCCCCACCTTCTTTCCTCAGCCTGATCACCTGGCCTTTGACTGGCTATACAGCAGTTTCGAGTCAGACTTGACTTTCGATGCTATGTTTTTAGTACTGTCGCAGGGCCTCCCTTCTTATCCGTGCATACTGGTTTCTTTGCCTTTTGTTCTTTTTCCATTCTCTATTGCACTTAGTTTTTGCCTCCCTACACCTTCGGATAAACCAGAGGCTCGTTCTGGTCTGCCAATTATATCTGTTGCCCTTGGGAACAAACCTTTCCTCTGCCTCCTTGCATTTTGTTGTTAGGTATTCCCTCATTTCCTTTACTGACTTTCCTATCAATTCTCTGTCCCACTGAACCTCCTGCAGGAAGTTCCTCATACCTGTGAAGTCCCCCCTCTGATAGTTTAGCTTTTCCCATTCAATTCCTGTTACCCTCTCCACCTGTAGCTCTACTATGTATTCAAAGTACAGAACCACGTGATCACTGTGTGTGTGTGTGTGTGTGTGTGTGTGTGTGTGTGTGTGTGTGTGTGTGTGTGTGTGTGTGTGTGCGCGCGCGCACTCACCCAGTTGTACTCACCTAATTGTGGTTGCAGTGCTCGAAACTCAGCTCAGCCCCGGCCTCTTCACTGATCGCTACTAGGTCCTCTCTCTCTCTCTCTCTCTCTCTCTCTCTCTCTCTCTCTCTCTCTCTCTCTCTCTCTCTGCGCCCTGAGCTTTGTCATACCTCGTCTTAAAGCTATGTATTGTTCCTGCCCCCACTACATCACTTGCTAAACTATTCCACTTCCTGACAACTCTATGGCTGAAGAAATACTTCCTAACATCCCTGTGACTCTTTTGAGTCTTCAACTTCCAATTGTGACCCCTTGTTTCTGTGTACCCTCTCTGGAACATCCTGTCTCTGTCCACCTTATGTATTCCACGCAGTATTTTGTATGTCGTTGTCATGTCTCCCCTAACCCTCCTGCCCTCCAGTGTCGTCAGGCCGATTTCCCTCAACCTTTCTTAGTAGAAGATTCCCCTGAGCTCCAGAACTAACCTTGTTGCAAATCTTTGCACTCTCTCTAATTTCTTGACATGCTTGACCAGATGTGGGTTTCAAACTGGTGCTGCATACTCCAGTATGGGCCTAACGTACACAGTGTACAGTGCTTGAACGGTTCCTTACTAATGTATCGGAACGCTATTCTCAGGTTTGCCAGGCGCCCATATGCTGCAGCAGTTATCTGGTTGTGTGCTTTCGGATCTGATAGTTAAAAACAGAAGGGTAAAGTTCTTAGAGTTGAAGGTAACGGAGAGATGTAGGGAATATTTTGAGGAACTCTTAAATGTTGATGAAGAGGGAAGATGTGGTTTCGTGCATTGGGAAGGGAGGTACAACATCTTGCAGGAGTGAGGAAGAGTCAGTTGTTAGTGTGGTGGATGTGCTCGAGACAGTAGTTAGAATGACAGGTGGGAATTGTGGGTTCAAGAGAGGAATTAAAGGCAGGTGGGGATATAGTTTTGGAGCGGTTGGTACTTTTATTTAACATATGCATGAAAAAGTGAAAAGTACCTAAGAATTGGCAGAATGTTTAGCTCCATTATAAAAAGGCAAAGGGGACAAAAAAGTGTAAAAAATTATAGAGGATATACCTTGTAAGGTGTATGGTAGAATTATTACGGAAATAATTAAGATCAAGATGGAGAGCATGATTGCAGATTAGCAAGGGTAGGGGATGTGTAGACCAAGTGTTTACATTGAAGAATAAAAGTGATCGATATTTAGAGATAATAGTAGTTTTTATTCAATTATGACTCTGGAAAAGGCAATATGATAGGGTGGATAGTTGAGCAATGACGTAGATGTTTCAAGTGTATGGAACAGGTGATAAATTACTGAAAGCATTTAAAATTTTTTTTACGAGGATAGTGAGGCTCAGGTTAGGGTATATAGGAGAGAGGGACATTACTTTCCAGTAAAAGGACTTAGACAGGACTGCATGTCACCATTGTTATTTAATAAATTTATAGATGGGGTTGTAAGATAAGTGAATGTTAGTGCGTTGGCAGTAGGTTGATATACAACCACCTCCCTGGGTGACTTATATACCAACCTACTAATTATATATATATATATATATATATATATATATATATATATATATATATATATATATATATATATATATATATGCAGTAAGATCACAGTAAGCAGGTAATATCACAACATGTATTATAAAAACTGTCAAAAAAGTGAAATTCCAAGCTCTTTCGTGACTTCTCACATTATCAAGTATCTGTGATAATGTGAGAAGTCAAGACAGCGCTTGGAATTTCACTATTTTTTCACAGTGGTTGTTTTTCATAGGAGCATTAGTCAATGCCTCCACCATTAGCGTCTTGCTTGGAGTACCTCTAGGAAGTGATGCCATTGACACAATTCTCAGGAAGAAACTGGAAGAGATGAAGAGAATGGAACAACGAATAGGCAGTCTTGATACTCATGATGCCTTGTACCTTCTCACAAAGTGCTTAAGTCTGCCGCCCAGGTTAAAATACTTACTAAGATGTGCACCTTCTCATAACCCTATATTGTACGAATATGACAATATCCTTACTCTCGAAGACGGGCAGTGGAACCAAGCTACACTTCCAGTCAGACTAGGAGGCATTGGTGTCCGCAAGTCATCACAGATTGCGCTACCTGTTTTCCTGTCCTCTTGTGTTGCATCCAGTTGGCTTGTAGTAGCGATTCTCCCTGAACATCTTAGGGACAAGATTGGAGTCCAGGACCAAAAGTTCGTTGATGGAGCCAGGATCTGGGATAATCTAAATGGCTCTGAAACTAGACCTGCTCTCCCCAACGACTACAAACAGTTACACTGAGATGGCCCAGCAGTGGAGAATATAGCCTCAACAATGTTTCAGAGTGTGTCGAGGAAGGATAGAACCCACCTCCTGGCGGTGAGAGCTCCTCATGCAGGGAACTTTCTCTTGGTTGTTCCCAAATCCAGCCTTAGCACACGCCTCGACCCACAGACCATCCGCACTGGTGTTGCCCTTATTTGTGGCAGTGGAGCTACAGACTGATTCGGGCACCTTGGTCTTGTGTGTTATAAATCCAAGGAAAAGATTGCATGACATGAAGAGGTTAGTAACATCAAGAGGAGCCACAGGACAACCGGATGCCCAATAACAAGGTAGCCACCCCAACTATGCAGATCTGATGGCAGCTAAAAGCATCCAGATGATATCACCCTTCAAGCCTGGACAGACGGCAAGCAGGTGGTGCAGGACTACATATATGCATGTACCTTGGAAGATACCTATCTCCAATAGACCAGGGAGGAAGGAGGAGCAGCTGCCAGCTTCAGGGAGTCCCAAAAGTCTAGAAAATATGGAGAACTTGCCCATCATTATATGTGTGTTCCCATAGGCTCGGAGACCCTTGGCTAATGGGGAAAGAGTGCATCTAAGTTCCTTAAGAACCTAGGCAAAAGACTCATCAAGGTAACTAGATATCCCAGGTCAGCTAGTTTTCTGTTCTAGCAAATTAGCGCTGCTGTTCACGCCCCCACCTCTGAGGAGCTGGATGAAGTCATTCTGAGCCTACCGAAAAAAGTATATTTCCTTTTATTTATTAAATTGTAAACATATAAAATATATTTAGTTGGATTAGGATAAATTAAATTGCGCTTGTTATTAATTTTTACATATACAAAAATTAAAAAAAATATATTTTTAAACGTATAAGAGAAAATTTTAGATAGGACTTAATTTTAAATGAGATTTTTCAAATTAACCAGTTTTACCTATTCGGCCCGACATATATATATTAGGTAAGAAAACTTACCTAACCTTACACAAATAACCCGCACATAAAAGAGAGGAGCTTACGACGACGTTTCCGTCCGACTTGGACCATTTACAAAGTCACACTAACGAGCAGTACAGCAGGACGGGTATATATAGGCAGGAAGAGGTGGTGGTGGTAGTAGTAGTAGTAGTAGTAGTAGTAGTAGTAGTAGTAGTAGTAGTAGTAGTAGTAGTAGTAGTAGTAGTGATAGAAGCAGGGGTAGAGGCGGTGGTAGTAGTGGGGAATAAGGAGGACGAGCCAGTCAAATACAAAGAAAGGGGAGCACTGCAAGGGAGCTAGGTGTCCATAGAGGGAGAGCAAGTACACACAGGAGGGGAAGAAGGGAAAATGATGAAATGAATAATGAAGGAACAGAAACACGAGGCAGAAGAAAGACAACCCAGAGGAGAAAAAGGGAAAGAGGAAAGGGGAAGAGGGAGAAGAAGAAAAAGAGGAATCAAGTTAAGCCAAGAGTGTTCTGAAGTTTGGAGCATTTTACAATGTAGTGGGAGAGGAAGGCATCTACAGAGACGAAGCCACGACTAAGATTCATACAAGGAAAGTTGTGTATTAGAGAGGATTCAACTAGGCGGCGACTGTTAAAGTTGGAAGTAGGGAAGACAGTTTTAGCGGAAGACCAGTCAATAGGATGGCTGTGATTTCTGACGTGACAGAACAGAGCATTGTTAGTGTCGGCAAGCCTAACACTATTTTTGTGCTCCCTAGGTCTGTCAGAAAGAGATCGACCAGTTTCTCCAAAATATTGAAGAGGACAGGAGGAGCAAGAAATAAGAGTAGACACCAGGAACATCTGTAGAGGGAGGAGAGGTATGAACGAGATTAGTGCGAAGAATGTTAGTCTGGCGGAAAGTAAGCTTAATGTCTAAGGGACGGAGAGAATTGTTGAGATTAGAAAGACCGGAAATGTAGGGAAGGCAGAGGACGGAAGGGTTCCCAGGAGTAGAGAGTTTGGGAGAGAAGAAATTACGTTTAGCACGTGAGAAGTCGGAGTCTATGAAATGGGAAAGGTAGCCAAGACGGAAAAACGAATTATGAAGAGTGGAAATTTCTGCTGGAAGGAACTGAGGATCACAGATGCGGAGGACACGGAGAAAGAGGGAGATAGGAACACTTTTCTTGACAGGGCAAGCATGAGAGGAAAAATAATGAATGTACATGCCACTGTGCAAAGGTTTGCGGTAAACGGAAAAGGAAAAACGTGTATCTGAGCGGTGGACATGAACATCAAGGAAAGGAAGCAAGGAATTAGATTCCCATTCAGCTTCAAACTTAATGGAAGGGGCAAGCTTATTAAGGGCTTCAAGAAAAAGTTGGAAGAGACTGGAGTCATGAGGCCAAAGAGCAAAGATGTCATCAACATAGCGGAGCCAGATACGACAATTTAGATGTCCCTTCAAACTGCCAATATTCCAAACCCCTCCTTCAAAGTGCTAGCATTGCATTTCCCGTTTCTAGGATTCAATTCCGGCTAACCGATTTCCCTGAATCCCTTAACAAAATATTACCCTGCTCACACTCCAACAGCTCGTCAGGTCCAAAAATACATTTGTCCCCAATCACTCCTATCTAACACGCTCACACACACTGGAAGTCCAAGCCCCTATCCCACAAAACCTCCTTTACCCCCTCCTTCCAACCTTCTCGAGGACGACCCCTACCACGCTGTCCTTCCCCTGCAGATTTATATGCTCTCCAAGTCATTCTACTTTGTTCCATTCTCTCTAAATGACCAAACTACCTCAACATCTCCTGTCATTACGAAATCGTAATGAGACACGATTGCAAGCAAACCATACCACGGGCAGGGTTTGAACCCGCGGTCAGAGTCTCAAAACTAGAGACCGTCGCGTTAGCCACTGGGAGAGCTAGCTTCAATAAGATTCACCCAATTTCTACACCACAGGAAGGTTAGCATAGGCACCACTGTGACCATGGTCATGCTAGCGGGAGATTCGTCTGTTAAAACTTGCATTTGTGGTCACAGTGATGCCTATGCTAACTTTCCTATGATGCAGAAATACGTATACTTAGTTGGATGAATCTTATTGAAGCTAGCTGGCCCAGTGGCTAACGCGGCGGTCTGGAGTTTCGAGAGACTCTGACCGCGGGTTCAAACTCCACCCGTGGTATGGTTTGTTTGCAATCGTGTCATTACGATTTCGTCAGTACTATTTTCAATTGTCTAATTTTTTTTTTATGTTTATTTTTAAATTCATTACAAACTCTTCTGTGTGTAATATGAAAATGATCTAACATACTTTGTTTCGATTCTAATTTTATAGTCTGATTATAAGAACATTATTGTGCTTCTCAAAATTTTGAATGCCTCTTTTTCTTCTATTTTAGTAATTTCAATGTTTCTGAAGAATAATTCTCATGAAATTATCAAAAGGGAGATATTTCATGTCAAGAAGTGTATCAGGCAAAACTTGTATGCAAAACAACCATTGTGAAAATAACTCTCTGCCTTTTTTAGTTGTCTTAATTAAGGGAAACTGTGATTTTTAATTAAATACACAGAAAATCAACAAATAACTTATGTGCAATTTTATTCTTCACATCGTAATTAGATTTCGACTTTCTGTATTATCTTGCGAGTCTTGCATATCTGCAGCCCAGAGTTAATATATGAAGAAATCTTGAAGATTTATGAAATAACTGATCTAAAATAATCAAAATACTTAATTGATAAATCCTTTATAACTGCTAGAAATACGTTTTACAATTCAAGAATAAGTTGGTTCTCTCTTAGCATGAAAACCTTCTTGATACACCTTCTCTACTTAAGAATTTTAAAATCAAAGTTGTATTTAAAAATACTGATACAGTATGAAAAACATCTGATTAAAAATCCCTTAAAAAATGTTCATGGCTATGTTTATGAGAGTCCCAGTAAAATTGTTATAAAGTTAATTACGGTCAACCTTGGAAAAGCCTTGAACTAAGATTACAACAACATAAATAACTGGACAATAGTCTAATGATCTGCTTATTCACCCAACTGGTTTTCAAAAGGCCGAGAAAATAGTATCAAACAGGTCTATGGTTGAGATAAATGTAATTGAATCAAGCTTCACAAAAATGGTATTGATTTAAAAAATGAATAATAGTTTAGGGATATTAAAATTTATTAAAATTTATTAATATTTAATAAATTTAATAAATTTGGGGAAGAATTGATGGTATGCATGACAGGTCCTTGACACTACTACCCTCATCTTATTGGGACGAGTATTATACCGTAGGTCAGGTGACGTCTCAGCCTAATAAGCCTTCTACTGTTCTAATAAATTTCCACCATTTAATTCACCTTGGTTGTTTTACATTTTATATATATATATATATATATATATATATATATATATATATATATATATATATATATATATTACTTTTTTGAGGTATATAGGTATTTAAAGTAAACTGCAATGAAACTAGCAGATATATAAGGTAAATAGTAATAGAACACTAAGGTAAACAACACAGGAACTGATAGGTAATCAATATTAAGAGTTTTTTTTTTCTTATTCGCCGGTATTCTCCCGACCCGGGTCTTTTCCAAGTAGTGGTGACCTGGCCTTGGCTCCCTATCTCGGGAGTATCTCGAGACCTAAGTCTCCCATGGGAGGAGGTACAAGTACCCCCTCATCTTTGGGACCAAGTGTCCCCAGGCCTAGCTACATTCCCCGCCCTCACGGGGCTCGTAGGGAGAAACTAGGCCCCTGGTCTACCATCTGCCCCGCCCCAAAGGGGCTCGTGGGGATGGCAGTCTTATGAGCTGCAGGTGGTAGCAAGCTCAGGCCTCTTTCAGGCACCTACCCTACCCTAGAAGGGTTAAGCATGGTGTCGTCAGGAGCAGCAGGTGAGGATAAAGGGCTATCATAAAGCTTTTGGTCACAAGTGTTTATGTACATGCACGTGTGGTTGTCTCAGGATACACTCAAACATTGTAACGTTCCTGTGTATTCTTATTTTCTTCATTCATGGTAAAGAACCTCCTATAAATCTCCCTATGGAGAACTGGCTTGAGACAGAAGGAAAGAGAATGGGAGGAGAAATTGAGGAGTTGGATGGTAAAAAGAAGGAAAATGATTGGAAGACCTTGCATGTGCTGCCTTGAATGTGCGTGGGAAGAGAGAGCTCAGGTCCCACTAGCGTATATAAGAGAGGCTGCAGTGACACCGCTAACATATCCATCGATAGGTAAGGCTCGTCAGTTTGCTGTTTTACGTGGCTCATGGAGGCAGATATTATGTGTTGCTGAAGACAGGAAGTGACTCTCCTAGCAGTGATAGTTCTTGCTAAATGTGATGTGAACACGATTGTGGTTCAGCAGTAAAGCCTAAAAGTTCATTACCCGAAGATGCAGGTTTGATTCTGGGGTGAAGGGACACATGTGGCATATTCCCTTACACCTGTTGCTTCTGCTCGCCAGCGTTCACACGCAACTTGCTGTTAGCAAGCTGCGTGTGAGAAATATATGATAGTATCTACATACATGATAGCGTGGAAATATATGATAGTGTGGAAATATATGATAGTGTGGAAATATATGATAGTGTGGAAATTCTCTGTGAATATTTTATGACTGTAAACGAAAACATACATTTTGTAAACAATTCTTAAGACACTAATAATAATAATAATAATTACTGCTATTATTACCACCACCACTATTGCTACTACTACAACAACCATTTATTATACTATTATTATTACTACGACTTCAGATACAATAGTAGCAGTTACAGTCGCATCAGTCATAGACTTAGAAGTAGTTTTAGTAATAAAAACAGGAGGAGAGGTAACAATGGTAGTAGTGCTGGTACCAGTAGTCACAGTAATAGTAGTAATTATATAATAATAATAATAATAATATTTTTATTATTATTATTATTATATATCGTGTCTATTAAGCCAAACTTGCCGAATACGCCGAACACCCTTAAACTTGATTTTACAAAACATAATTTTAAACTGATAAGTTTAATTTTATCATCGACAGTAATAAAACTATTTTTGGTCCAAACCTAACATACAAACCTTACTTAACTTATATTTATGTATTTTTTCCATATATATATATATATATATATATATATATATATATATATATATATATATATATATATATATATATATATATATATATATATATATTGTTGTAACCACGGGCGAGTGGTATTGATCAGCAGCAACACTGCGCTAGCCAAGGATTCGAACGCATGTTGTACTGGAAGTACGAGACCAGTACAACATGGGTTGGAATCCTTGGCTATCGCAGTGTTGTTATTGATCAATACCACTCGTCCGTGGTTACAATAAAATATATATTTTATATATATATATTTTATATATATATATTTTTTTTTCAACAAGTCGGCCGTCTCCCACCGAGGCAGGGTGACCCAAAAAAGAAAGAAAATCCCCAAAAAGAAAACACTTTCATCATCATTCAACACTTTCACCACACTCGCACATTATCACTGTTTTTGCAGAGGTGCTCAGAATACAACAGTCTAGAAGCATACACATATAAAGATACACAACATATCCCTCCAAACTGCCAATATCCCAAACCCCTCCTTTAAAGTGCAGGCATTGTACTTCCCATTTCCAGGACTCAAGTCCGACTATATGAAAATAACCGGTTTCCCTGAATCCCTTCACTAAATATTACCCTGCTCACACTCCAACAGATCGTCAGGTCCCAAGTACCATTCGTCTCCATTCACTCCTACCTAACACGCTCACGCACGCTTGCTGGAAGTCCAAGCCCCTTGCCCACAAAACCTCCTTTACCCCCTCTCTCCAACCCTTTCTAGGACGACCCCTACCCCACCTTCCTTCACCTATAGATTTATATGCTTTCCATGTCATTCTACTTTGATCCATTCTCTCTAAATGACCAAACCACCTCAACAACCCCTCTTCTGCCCTCTGACTAATACTTTTATTAACTCCACACCTTTTCCTAATTTCCACACTCCGAATTTTCTGCATAATATTTACACCACACATTGCCCTTAAACAGGACATCTCCACTGCCTCCAACCGTCTCCTCGCTGCTGCATTTACCACCCAAGCTTCACACCCATATAAGAGTGTTGGTACTACTATACTTTCATACATTCCCTTCTTTGCCTCCATAGATAACGTTTTTTGACTCCACATATACCTCAACGCACCACTCACCTTTTTTCCCTCATCAATTCTATGATTAATCTCATCCTTCATAAATCCATCCGCCGACACGTCAACTCCCAAATATCTGAAAACATTCACTTCTTCCATACTCCTCCTCCCCAATTTGATATCCAATTTTTCTTTATCTAAATCATTTGATACCCTCATCACCTTACTCTTTTCTATATTCACTTTCAACTTTCTACCTTTACACACATTCCCAAACTCATCCACTAACCTTTGCAATTTTTCTTTAGAATCTCCCATAAGCACAGTATCATCAGCAAAAAGTAACTGTGTCAATTCCCATTTTGAATTTGATTCCCCAAAATTTAATCCCACCCCTCTCCCGAACACCCTAGCATTTACTTCCTTTACAACCCCATCTATAAATATATTAAACAACCATGGTGACATTACACATCCCTGTCGAAGACCTACTTTTACCGGGAAGTAGTCTCCCTCTCTTCTACACACCCTAACCTGAGCCTCACTATCCTCATAAAAACTCTTTACCGCATTTAATAACTTACCACCTATTCCATATACTTGCAACATCTGCCACATTGCTCCTCTATCCACTCTATCATATGCCTTTTCTAAATCCATAAATGCAATAAAAACTTCCCTACCTTTATCTAAATACTGTTCACATATATGCTTCAATGTAAACACTTGATCTACACATCCCCTACCCACTCTGAAACCTCCTTGCTCATCCGCAATCCTACATTCTGTCTTACATATATATATATATATATATATATATATATATATATATATATATATATATATATATATGTCGTGCCGAATATGTAAAACTGGTCAATTAGCAAGAACTCATTTAAAATTAAGTCCTTTCTGAAATTTTCTCTTATACGTTTAAAGATACATTTTTTTCATTAATGTTAATGTAATTTTTTTTAATTTTGCTCCAAAAGAATCTTAGAAAATTTACCTAACCTTATTATAACAAGAGCAATTTATTTTAGCCTAACCCAACTAAATATATTTTAGATTTGTTTACAATAATTTAATACTAAACAAACCCAGTGAAATATATTTTTTTCGTTAGGTTCAGAATGATTTTGCCGAAATTATTGCATACACAAATTTTCGCTTGTCTTATATGGCAAGATGAGCGTTGCTGTTTAAGCCAAGATCGCAAGTTCTGCCTATTCGGCACTTCATATATAAGGGAGGGAGGATGATTTGGATGATGTATAAATCTGTAGTTTAGGGTATCCGGGGTAGGGGTTACTCTAAGAAAGATCTGAGGGATGGGGATAAAGAAGGTTTTGTATACGAGGCCCTTGGACTTCCAACAGACGTGTGTGAACGTGTTAGATACAATTGGGTGGAAGGAAGTGGTTTTTATGACTTTACGTGCAGTTGGAGTGTGAGCAAGATTTTATTTACGAATGGATTCAGAGAAACAGGTTAGATGGACTTGAATCCTGGAGGGGAAAAGGACAAGGCCTGCACCCTGATGGAGAGGAGAGAGATACTGAGGTTAGAGGGTCATTTCAAAGCAAGAGTATATTCTTTTGATACAGTGATGAGAGAGCAAATAGATATGATGATTGCTCACCTACAACAAAATTTTGTCAGATACAAACTACATGTTAGAGAATAACTTAGCTTAGAAGGTGGATACAGTTGTTTATGCGGGTGGAAGGTGTGTCACTGTGCAACAATGATGGTACCACCAGCTGCACCAGTGGCTGGTCGTGGAACCCATCACTGTGTCACAATGACAGTGTTATTAGATACACCACTAGTTGGTGGAGAGGATCATTATTGTGTCCAACGAGCGCACCAGCTACTACACTTGATATTTCATCAATGACACCACAAATGCTGTAATATATATATATATATATATATATATATATATATATATATATATATATATATATATATATATATATATATATATATATATATATATAATGTATATATATATATATATATATATGTCGTGCCGAATATGTAAAACTGGTCAATTAGCAAGAACTCATTTAAAATTAAGTCCTTTCTAAAATTTTCTCTTATACGTTTAAAGATATCTTTTTTTCATTAATGTTAATGTAAAATTTTTTAATTTTGCACCAAAAGAATCTTAGAAAACTTACCCAACCTTATTATAACAAGTTATTTTAGCCTAACCCAACTAAATATATTTTAGATTTGTTTACAATAATTTAATACTAAACAAACACAGTGAAATATATTTTTTTCGTTAGGTTCAGAATGATTTTGCGAATTATTGCATACACAAATTTTCACTTGTCCTATATGGCAAGATGAGCGTTGCTATTTAAGCCAAGATCGCAAGTTCTGCTTATTCGGCACGACATACATATATATATATGTATATATATATATATATATATATATATATATATATATATATATATATATATATATATATATATATATATATATATATATATATATATATATATATATATATATATATATATAATGTCGTGCCGAATATTTAAAACTGGTCAATTAGCAAGAGCTCGTTAAAAATTAAGTCCTTTCCAAAATTATCTCTAATACCTTTGAAGATATTTTTTTTATTTATGTTAGTGTAAAAATTTATAATTTTACACCAAAAGAACCTTAGAAAGCTTACCTAATCTTATTATAACAAGCGCAATTTAAATTAGCCTAATCCATCTAAATATATTTTAAATACGTTTACAATAATTTAATACTAAACAAACACAATGAAATATATAAATTAGGAAGAACTCATTCAAAATTAAATCCTTTCTTAAACTTTTCTCTTACACATTTAAAGATATATTATTTCATTTATGTTAATATAAAAATTAATGACTTTGTACCAGAAGAACCTTATCTAACCTTATTAAAACAAATGCAATTTAATTTAGCCTAATCCAACTATATATATTTTATTTAACTTTATAATAATTTAATAATAAGCGAACACAGTGAAATATATTTTTTTCGTTAGATTCAGAATGACTTTAGCGAAATCATTGCAAACAAAAATTTTCGCTTTTCTTATTCGGCAAGGAGTTATCATTTAAGCCAAAATCGCAAATTTTAGGTATTTGGCACGACATTTTATTTAATATATATATATATATATATATATATATATATATATATATATATATATATATATATATATATATATATATATATATATATATATATATATATATATATATATATATATATATATATATATATATATATATATATATATATATATATATATATATATATATATATATATATATATATATATATATATATATATATATATATATATATATATATATATAATGTATATATGGGATCAGGCAACCCTCCCAGTGCGACTGGGAGGTATAGGGGTGCGTAAAGCAACGCATGTTGCCATTACCTGCTTTTCTGTCTTCGTGTTTGGCTTCCGGTGCATTAGTCAAGAAGATAGTACCCGAACGCTTGAGGAACGTGGTAGGAGCTCAAGACCCCAGGTTTACTGAAGCAGCAATTCGGTGGGACACCCTTACAGACTCCTCCAGTAGACCAGATCCTCCCAAAGAGCACAAACAGTCCCACTGGGACAAACCGATCATGGAAAAAATCGCCAACAAAATGCTCTCCAATGCTGCAGTAAAGGACAAAGCTCGTCTCCTGGCAGTGAAGGCACCACACTCAGGAGATTTCCTGTTAGCTGTTCCCAATTCCTCCCTGGGCACCCGTCTCGACCCACAGGCCATTCGGATTGGTGTTGCTCTTCGCCTAGCCGCCCCCATCCTCACTGAACATAGGTGTATTTGCGGCAGGGCGACAGCTGATCAATTCGGACTTCATGGTCTTGTGTGTCACACAGCAGAAGGGAAGTATGCAAGACATGAAGAGGTCAATGACATCATAAAGAGAAGCCTCGCCACAGCCCGTTGCCCAGCTCAACAGAGGTCTGATGGAAGTCAAAAGCGTCCTGATGGAGCCACTATGCTACCCTGGAAGGATGGAAAGCAGATTGCCTGGGACTACACCTGTGCTGCCACATTGGCAGACACCTACTTGCCATACTCCGTAGTGGAAGGGGGTGGAGCTGCTAGCCACAGTGAGACCCAGAAGATCCGAAAATATGAAGACCTTCCCCCTTGCTATAACTTCATTCCAATAGGGTCGGAGACCCTTGGAGCATGGGGCAAGTGTGCTCTAAAGTTCCTCAAAGAGATGGGTGAAAAGCTCATCATAGAAACCAAGAACCACAGGGCGACCAGCTTCCTCTTTCAGAGACTCAGTGTTGCGATCCAGAGAGGAAATGCCTGCAGCATTCTGGGCACGCGGCCCACTGCAGGGGAGCTGGACGAAGTATTCGAGATGTAGCTCTGAGTTACCTATGTTGTTTTGCTTTCTGTTGTATTTTTGTGAATGTTTGGCCAATGTATTTTTGTCTTTAAATAAAACATACTTGAAGTATAGGGGGTGGTAGGAGAAAATTTTCAAACAGCTTCAGGGAAAACCTTGAGTTTTCCCTGAAGCAAGTTTATTCTTTTCTTTGAGGATGAGGGTCCCCATGACAGTTCTAGAGGTGGTACCTCCCTATATTTTTATATTTATTTATTTATATTCATTTGTTAATTAATGCATGCACGAACAAGGATTGATTGCTCAGTGGTTAATACGTTTAGGATTTTGGCTTACTTCCCACTAAGCCAGCTAAAATAATCCAGGTTCGATCCCCGGCTAGTGGTTACAATATATATATTGCTCGTGAAAGCTGGTATTTCAAACAAGAGTAGAATGAAATGAGTTCTGAGCCACGTTTGTCCTGGCATTATGAAACATGCCTAGTGCTACTGGGTACATGATATTTGTAGGAGTGATGCATTTACTAACGAGTGGTGTGAAGTAATTAATATAGCGACTGGCAGGGAATCGAACCCCCGCTCCTTTAGCATGCCTTGTGATTTCCGGGAAGTAGCAGCATTGTTAATTGCTTAAAAATCACAGCTCAGATGACCCTCCAAACAGTAAATATCCCCACCCTTCCTTTAGAGTGCAGGCACTTTACCACTTACCTCCAGGACTTAAGTCCTGCTAACCGATTTTCCTGAATCTCTTCACAAAATGTTATCCTGCTCACACTCCAACAGCTCGTCAGGTCCCAAAAACTATTTGCCTCCTCTTACTCTTTTAATACGCTAACGCATGCCTGCTAGTTGTCTAAGCCTCATGCACACAAAATCCATTTTAACCCCTCCCTCCATCCTTTCATAGGACTAGGCCTACCCAGCCTTCTTTCCAATACAGATTCATACCCCGTTCAAGTCATTCTATTTTGTTCCATCCTCTCTAAATGATCAAATCACCTTAACAACCCGTCTTCAGCCCTCTAAATAATACTTTTAATAGCTCCACACCTCCTCCTAAATTCCATACTAGGAATTTACACCATAATATTTATACCACACACTGCCCTTAGACACTACATCACCGCCTCCAGCCTTCTCCTTGCTGCAACATTCACAACCAAGCTCCTTTTACAATTGGACTTTTACAAAAATAATTTTAACAGATTAAAAATATATTTTTTTTGACAAGGATATAGTACGTAATATTTGGACGAAACCCAGCACAGAAACATCACCGAAGCCAACTTAAATTAGCGTATTGTTTTAGGCTAATTCTTCTATATATAGCATAGGTCAGTTTAAATTAACTTAGTATTATTACTTGAAGTTAAATATATATATATATATATATATATATATATATATATATATATATATATATATATATATATATATATATATATATATATATATATTCGATGTGCTTAGATTGAATTTCGCAGTTACGACAAAAATCAATTTTCACTCTGCTTATTCGGTAAAGAACGGCCTTGCTTTTTAAGCTAAATTCGGCAGCTGAGATTGATGGGATAAAGATAGAAATGTTAAAAGCTGGTTGTAATATTTTTTATCGTTATTGGTACTTTTACACAATAAATGTATAAAAGAGGGGAAGGTACCTAGGGACTGGCAGAGAGTATGCATAGTTCCTACATATTAAGGGTAGGGGAACAAAATTTTAGAGAAATAAGTTGACTGAATATACCACGTAAAGTGTATAGTAGGGTTATTATTGAACTAACTGGGGGTAAGACAGAGCAGAATTGCAGATGAATAATGATTTAGAATGGGTATATATGTGAACAGCATTTAGATATAGGTAGGGAAGGTTTCTTTGTTTTTATGGATTTATGGATAGAGGAACAATGTGGCAGATTTTGCAAATATGTGGAATAGGTAGTAAGTTACCAAATGTAAAGAGTTTTTATGAGGATAGTGAGGCTTAGGTTAGGGTGTGTAGGAGAGAGGGAGATTACAGTAAAGGTAGGTCTTAAACAGGGATGTGTAATGTCAGCATGGCTGTTTAATATATTTATAGATGGGGTTGTAGAAGAAGTAAATGCTAGGGTGTTCGGGAGAGGGGTGGGATTAAATTATGGGGAATCAAATACAAAATGGGAGTTGACACAGTTACTTTTTACTGACAATACTGTGCTTATGGGAGATTCTAACGAAAAGTTACAAAGGTTAGTGGACGAGTTTGGGAGGGTGTGTAAGGAAAGTTGAAAGTGAACATAGATAAGAGTAAGGTGATGAGGGTAAGGGAAAATTTGACTCAGATTGGAGGGAGTATGGAGAAAGTGAATTTGTTCAAATATTTGGGAGTAGACGTATCAATGGATTGGTTTACGAACGACGGTGGTACACCATAGAAATAATGAAAAGAAAAAGGTGTGGGTGGGGCAATGAGTTATCTGTGGAGAAAAAAAAAAACATCCATGGAGGAAAAACAAGGAATATATGAAAGTACAGTGATACCAACACTTTCATATGGATGTGAAACATCCATATAAATGCTGCAGCGAGTAGGAGGCTGGAGGCAGTGGACAGGTCGCATCAGCTCAATATACTTTCATACAGCTTTACTGTAGATATTGTAAAGCCATTAACAAACCCAGAACATTTTTTTTTCTTCTTCCCAGATTTCTTTGCAGGTGCCATTTTTCTCAAATTTATAAACCCATTTCTAAAATTGATATTCATGGGATAACTTGAGAAAGCTTTTTCTAACTGGCATCAAATAATCATAACTGTACTATTTTAGAAATTACAAATTGCTATGGAAATGTACAAGTGCCAGTTTTTAATTGTGGTTTTTCTTTGTGAAATAATTAAATCATAGATCTTCTGAATGGCTTCTCCCTCTGATATTAAGCTGATGCATTATAATAAACGGATGATAATGATTCCTCAGAGTTTAGGCTGTACAAGACCAAAGGGGACAATTTAATATATTTAAACTTGAAAAAGTTGGTTTATGAGAAACCTGGAAAATACATCTGGTCACATTAATGCTTTATTGCTGATGACTTTTCTCACAGGAAGTTTTCCATTCATTTTAGATTGAATGAGCTTTATTTCTTTAACTTTACTAAATAATTTGAGATAACTGGTTACTGTCTATTCTAAACTGCTTCAAATCTGCCAACACTGGCGAATCTAAGTCGGATCAAGGTTTAAATTGATTTTGAGCTGTGTGGGAGTAAAACTAATTTCTTTAAAAACTGTTTTTCATGTGATAAATTTTGAAGTTCTCATGAAATTAGTTTTAAATCTTCAGTTTTCGATGACCTTCAAACTTAGAGATCGTAATTTTTGGCACATTGGTTTAAACTTACGTAGCAAGTTTGTCTTAGTAGAAGTTTCGGACTGGTACTGAGTTGTGTAGATGCTAATTTGTCATTTTTACTAAAGGAATCAGGATGTTAATTTTCTTGTGATAACCTGTGAATGCTGACTCACGAAATCGTAATGACACGATTGAATGCTGTTCTGGCTGGCTTCTGTGAATGCTGTTCCGACTGGCTTCTCTTGCTGTTCTGACTGTCTTGTGTGAATGCTGTTCTGACTGGTTTCTGTGAATGCTGTTCTGTCTTGTGTGAATGCTGTTCTGACTGGTTTCTGTGAATGCTGTTCTGACTGGCTTCTGTGAATGCTGTTCTGACTGGCTTCTGTGAATGCTGTTCTGACTGGCTTCTGTGAATGCTGTTCTGACTGGCTTCTCTTGCTGTTCTGACTGTCTTGTGTGAATGCTGTTCTGACTGGTTTCTGTGAATGCTGTTCTGACTGGCTTCTGTGAATGCTGTTCTGACTGGCTTCTGTGAATGCTGTTCTGACTGTCTTGTGTGAATGCTGTTCTGACTGGTTTCTGTGAATGCTGTTCTGTCTTGTGTGAATGCTGTTCTGACTGGTTTCTGTGAATGCTGTTCTGACTGGCTTCTGTGAATGCTGTTCCGACTGGCTTCTCTTGCTGTTCTGACTGTCTTGTGTGAATGCTGTTCTGACTGGTTTCTGTGAATGCTGTTCTGACTGGCTTCTGTGAATGCTGTTCTGACTGGCTTCTGTGAATGTTGTTCTGACTGGCTTCTGTGAATGCTGTTCTGACTGGCTTCTGTGAATGCTGTTCTGACTGGCTTCTGTGAATGCTGTTCTGCTGCTCTGACTAACTTCTGTGAATGCTGTTCTGACTGGCTTCTGTGAATGCTGTTCTGACTGGCTTCTATGAATGCTGTTCTGACTGGCTTCTGTGAATGCTGTTCTGACTGGCTTCTGTGAATGCTGTTCTGACTGGCTTCTGTGAATGCTGTTCTGACTGGCTTCTGTGAATGCTGTTCTGACTGGCTTCTGTGAATGCTGTTCTGACTGGCTTCTGTGAATGCTGTTCTGACTGGCTTCTGTGAATGCTGTTCTGACTGGCTTCTGTGAATGCTGTTCTGACTGACTTTGTGAATGCTGTTCTGACTGACTTCTGTGAATGCTGCTTTGACTGGCTTCTGTGAATGCTGCTCTGACTGGCTTCTGTGAATGCTTCTCTGACTGGCTTCTCAGCTTCAACGCTTATATGTAAATGCATTTGGCGAATACGCTAGCCCTTGCGCTATTCCTTTTGAGTATATTGAGGTACAGAGGTCTAGGCTTAAGTGACACTAGGATGCCTTTCCCGGGTCGCGCAACAGTGATACAGTCCAAACCTCCTAGCATTTAAGCTAATATTGCAATATCAATAATTTTTTGATGGGTTGCAAAATAGGTCGATCAGATTTGTCTAGATAAATTTTAGTATTACATTTAAGTTTGCATTTATAAAAACACATTCGAGGAAAATCAATAAGTGTAGTAACGTGGCACACAAGTGAGGTGTTTCAGTCTGGTTCCTCTCACACACATTTTCTCTTAACTTTCTCTCTGATAATTGTGATATTTCTAAATTGATGGGAATTTGTCAGGGAACATGATCTGTTAACTTATCTGTTACTTGAAAAATGTACAAGTTTTATTAAATGTTAAACATAAAATACAGAGTTATATTTATTAATAAGTGCTCGCTGCTTCTCTTACAGTTTTCCAATTCCGCCACGTATTTTTCCACACTTGTTTTTTTCTCTTTACTCTCATTGTTCCTAGATTTATCGTTCTTTAATAGTTATATCAGAGCTAACTGTGGTCATTTACCTACCCCAGACCTAGGAAGCAGCAATATCACAGTCAGATGAAGACATAGCTCGGTTCATCTGACACTGAGGCCCGTGGTTAAATCCCCAGTACTGGTGGAAAACACTAGTGCGTGTTTCCATAAGACATTTTCTGTCCCTTGTTCATCCATCAGTCAAATGGGTACTCGAGTGTTAGCCAACTAGTGTGGGTCGCATCCTGGGGACAAAATTAACCCAAATTGCCCGAAATGTTCTGCATAACCAGGGGCTTTCTATATGGCATGTCACTGACGTCAGCTATGGTCTGTATAAGTTGTATTATGTACTTGCAAAGATGAAGATTATTATTAAATCATGCACTCTGCCAGTGTCGTCACACAGTGACGACACTGGAAGACAGGAGAGAGAGGGGGGGATATGATAACGACATATAAAATACTGAGAGGAATCGACTAGATTGACAGAGACGGGATGTTCCAGAGATGGGACACAGCAACAAGAGGTCACAGTTGGAAGCTTAAGACTCAGATGAACCACAGGGACGTTAGGAAGTATTTCTTCAGTCACAGAGTTATCAGGAAGTGGAGTAGTCTGGGAAGTGATGTAGTGCAGGCAGGATCCATACATAGCTTTAAGGACAGGTAAGATAAAGCTCATGGAGCAGGAAGAGTGACCTAGTAGTGACCAGTGAAGAAGCGGGGCCAGGAGCTGCGAATCGACCTGTGCAACCACAACTAGGCGAGTACACACACACACAAACACGTGCACGCACACACGCTGTTTCGATTCCTGTAGCCACAATTAGGTGAGTACACGCACGCACACGCGCACACAAGCCACCATCACTCTCCTTACTGTTCTCACGGCACACAGTTGGCTTGACATGTCCTCAGCAAGGAATTGCTGCATACAGTAGGAGTCTTAGACTTTTGGGTGGACTGTGGTTAAGCAATCCTGTTAAGAGTAGATATGATGTGTGTTGTAAGTGCAGGAGAAGGAAGAGAGGTGGTGGTGGATGCTGTGTGCAAGGGAAGGAAGAAAGATGAAGTGGAGTGATGTACTCACCTATTTGTGGTTGCAGAAGACAATACACAGATCCTGGTCCCGCCTCGTCGCTAGTAGGTGCACACACTTCCGGTTCCAAGAGCCTTGTGGTACCTCTTCTTAAAAGTATGTATGGAAGCTGCCTCCACTACTTCACTCTGCAGGTAGTTCCACTTCCTGCAACTCTTATGCTAAAGAAATACTTCCTAACATCCCTATAACTTATCTGAGTTTTCAGATTCCAGTTGTGTCACCTTGTTCCTGTGCTCCATCTCTCGAAACACACTGGCCCTGTTCACCTGTTCCTCTCAGGTCCTTATTATGTCTTCCAGGACTAGTGTTGTTACAAGCTCCAGAACCAGCCTTGTTGCAATCTTTTTTACTTTTTCTAATTACTTGACGTGCCTGACCAGGTGTGCGTTCCATACTGGCGCTACATACTCCAAAATGGGCTTGACGTACATGGTGTACAGTGTCGTGAATGACGCTTTACTTAGATGCCGATACCAGGCACCTACATGTTCCAGTAGTTATTTCGCTGATGTGCGCCTCGAGGGATGTGCTTATGATAATAACTCCCTAGATCCTTTTCCTTAAGTGAGGTTTGCAGCCTTTGACACTCGAGCCTGTACTCCGTCTGCGGTCTTCTTTGTCCTTCCCCAAGCTACATGACTTTGCATTTGGTGCGGTTAAACCTTACGAACCATTTGTTGGACAAGGCTTACAGCCTGTCCAGATCCCCTTTTAATCTTTCCTGATCCTTGTCTGATTGTATTCTCATTATTTTCACGTCGTCTGCGATCAGGGACACCTCTAAATCTAACCCTTCCGTCATATCATTCACATATACAACAGCGCCAGCCCAAGAACTGGTCCTTGAGAAAACCTATTTGACACAGGCGTCCACTCCGACACCTCGTCACGTACCATCACTCGTTTCTTTCCTGGCAGGTATTCCCTGATCCAGTGCAGTATTCTTCCTGTTATTCCTGCCTGATTCTCAAGCTTTTGTACCAGTCTCTTGTGCGGTATTCTGTTGAAAGTCTTATTACGTTCCAGGACAATGTAATCTAACTACGCCTCTCTGAAGCCTTCCTGGTTGTCTTTTGTATGTTATTCCTTTCTAGGTGCTCCACCCCTCATATGTGTACTCACCTATTTATGGTTGCTGGGGTCGATTCACAGCTCTTGGTTCCGCTTCTTCGCTGGTAGCTACTAGGTCCACTCTCTTTCTGCTCCATGAGCTTTATCTTACTTCGTCCTAAAGCTATGTATGAGTTCTGCCTCCACTACATCACTCTCCAGGTTGTTCCACTTCATGACAACTATGACTGAAGAAGTACCTCTTAACATCTCTATGACTCATCTGTGTTTTCAACTTCCAGTTGAGACGACTCGTTGTTGTGTCCCATCTCTGCAACATTCTATTCTTATTCACCTGGTAAAATCCCTCTTAATATTTTATGTCATTGTCATGTCCTCCCTATCCCCCCCATCCTCTAGTGTCATCATGTTGAATTCCCTTAACCTCTCTTCATATAACATATCCCATATCATTGGGACTAGTCTTGTTGTAAACTATTGCACTTTCTTCAATTTCTTGATGTGCTTGACCAGGTACTGGTTCGATACTGACGCTACATACTGAAAATTGGGCCTGACGTATATGGTGTACAGTGTTGTGAATGGCTCCTTACTTAGATGTCGAAATGATATTCTCATGTTTGTCAGGCGATCATATGCTGCAACGTTTATTTGGCTGATGTGCTCCTCAGGAGATGTGCTTGGTATTTGCTCACACCAAGATCTTTTTCCTTAAGTGAGGTTTGCAGTCTTTTATCTCCAAGCCTGTACTCAATCTGCGGTCTTCTTTGATGCCAAGCCTCATGACTGCACTCTGTGGGCTTTAAAATTTAGGGGCCATTTGTCGAACCAGGCTTGTAGCCTGTCCAGATTACCTTGTAGTCTTACCTGATTCTCGTCCGCTTATATTCTGTTCATTAGTTTCACATCATCAGCAAACAGTGATACCTCTGAATATATTCCTTCAGTCATATCATTCACATATTCAAGAAGTAGCACTGGACCTAGGACTAACCCTTGTGGAACCCCACTCGACACATGCGCCCAGTCTGACACCTCATTACATACCAACACTCGCTGTTTCCTTCCTCTCAAGTATTTCATAGTTTTTGAACCAGCTTCTTGTGTGGTACTCTGTCGTTAGCCTTATTACAGTTCAAAAAGATGCAATCTACCCATCCCTCTCTCTCTCTCTCTTCTTACTTTTGTTACTTTGTAGAACTCAAGTAGATTTGTGACACAGGAATTCCCATCCCTGAAGTCGTGCTTTCTGTATGCTACACCATTCTTTGATCTTCACCATGACTGTACATACTATACTTGTCAGTGACACTGATCTATAGTTAAATGCTGCTTCTCTGGGACTACATTTGCCCTCTTCCATATCTCAGGCAGTTGCCGTGTTTCGATGGATTTATTGAAGATGATCCTAGCGTCACTCACAGTTCATCTGCTCTCTCTCATAGAACCCTTGGAGAGTCGTTTTCTGGACACACCGTCTTCGAGGTATCTAGTTCACCTACCAGGATCTTCACCTCCTCCTTGGTTATGTTCAGTATATCTACAACTTGCTGGTGCACCATACCGCCTCTGTTTGCTTGAAGCATTTTTGTCTCTACTAAGAATACTTCTCAAACTCTTGTGCTAAGCTCTTTACATACTTCCTGGTCACTCTGAATGTCCCCCTTTCCTTCCTCAGCCTGATTACCTGGTGCTTGACTGTTGTTTTTCTCCTGATGTGAATGTATAACAGTTTTGGATCAGATTTGGCTTTTGACGCTATGTCATTCTCATATTGTTGCTGGGCCTTTCTCCTTATCCATGCACATTTGTTTCTGTTCCTTTTGCTCATCTCCTTGTTTTCTCGATTCGTTTCCTTCCTATACATTTTCTATGCTCTAGCACACTTGGCTTTGGCCTCTTCACGCATCCAGGTAAACTATGGGCTTACTCTGGTTTTCCATTTTTTCTGATTCCTTGGATATAAATTTATCCTCTGCCTCCCTGCACTTAGTGGTCATCTGTTCGATCATTTCATTTACTGTCTTTCCCTCTAGTTCTCTTTCCCACTGCATCTCATGCAGGAATTACCTCATACCTGGCTTCTCTACTGTTAACTCTACAAGGTATACGAAACTCGATACCACTTGATCATTATCGCCAAGAGGCCTTTCATGTGTAATATCCCCTATATTTGAACCGTTCAAGGTGAATACGAGGTCCAGCCTTGCTGGTACATCCTCTCCTCTCTCTCTCTCTCTCTCTAGTTGTATCCCTAACATGTTGGTACATGAAGTTTGCCAATACTGCATTTTAGCCCTCCACATTTCTGGTTCCTCATGTGGCTTTAGGATTTCCTAGTGAATTTCCATATGACTGAAATTCCCATAACGAGTATTTTTTTTTCCCCTACCCATGTGGGCTCTTTTAGCCACCTCGGTTAGTGTATCCACCATTGCTCTCATAATGCTTTCTTCTTGGTCTCTTGCTGTTCAGTGGCATGTTGTACAATCATAAGTGTTACTACTATGAAGTCATCTGCTTTCCCTCTGTTCGGTCCTCCCATCTCAGTACTCCACTGGTTTTTGATGAGCAGTTCAATTCCTCCTTCCCCTCTGCTCCCTCCATCTTTCCTCAGGATCTGATATCCAGTTGGAAAGATTGCATCTGTTATTATTCCAGTGAGCATTGTCTCTGAGTGTCATGATGTCCGGGGATGCCTGAATGATTCGTTCTTCCTACTTCTCACTCATATTTGTTCCTTCTGTCCCACGAAATCGTAATAATCCAGTTGCAAACTAACCACGGTATGGGTAGGGATCGAACTCAATGTCGTAAGTTTGAGTACCTCCCATACCACAGTTTACTCCATCTGTGTTGGTGTACCATAGCTTCAGTTTCATTTTCAGTTCTGTATTCTGTAATGTTGGAGGGGTTGGTGCAGACTGGGGGTGTGGAAGACTGGCGGGATATCATGAAAGAGCTGTTGTGATGGTGGTATTAGTGCTGGGAGGAGGGGACGGGCTGTGGAGTGTATCTTGTTTCTGATTATTGAGTTTGGTTGATATAGGGTGGTAATGGTTAAGGGGGAGGCCTGTGAGCCTTTGTGATCTTTTTTGTTTGTCAGTGCCTGCCCAGTCTCTCTTTCCTTCCACTGATGTCTTCTTATGTTCACTCTCAGTTGTTCATGTTCTTTTGGTGTTCTGTTGCAGTCGAGATACACTCATTGATATTCACTGAAATCCTTTAACAATGGATTTTGTTGTTGGATCCTGTTCCATCAAACTTCTGTCTTTAATGTTAATTTGACTGGGCAAATATTTTCCCTTGCATAACCCACAATTCTATAAAAATTGGTTAGCTGGGACACGTCCTTCTCTCCTGTTATTGTGATGATGCTATCTGATTTAACTAATTTTTCTCAATATATCTTCTTTCATCATTGGTTGTTCCTGCAGCCTCTTAAATCCCATGAATAATTATTGACCTTTTCCTCTCATCTTCCCAGTTTTTTCCTCCACATCTCTGTATTAAATTTAAGTATCCCCTTTGTTGTTTCCCTTATCTCCAGGACACTGGTGGCCTGATATCACTTCTGTAAGGGACCTCTTAGCTTTTTCCCTTTCTTCAGCCTCCTCACTGTCCTCTGATGTTCCTGGTTCCACCATCTTGCTCCTTTCGGTCCATGTCTTTATATCTTGCTTAAGCACTTCCAGTTCTTCCACCAGCCTCTGTATCTTTGCCTTAGCAACTATACATATCTCCCTCTCCCTCACTGGAGATATCTTCTCCACCATTGTATTGCAAAGTTCGTTTAGCCATTCTTCCCACTCTTGTTCCATTTTGCAATTGAACCTTTCTGCCCATTCCTCCTCAGACCAGCCATCCTCAATTTCCTTGTCTCTGCACCCTATCTTTTGATATCCAATTTTTTGTTTTATCCTTTCAGGATACTCTAGCTTCTGCAGTCTGTAAACTTTGTCTTGATGTGTGTGTGTACTCACCTGTTTGTGGTAGTAGGGGTCAATCCACAGCTCCTGACCACGCCTCTTTACTGGTTGCTACTAGGCTCACTCTCTTCCTGCTCCATGAGCTTTATTGTACCTCGTCTTAAAGCTATGTATGGATCCTGTCTCCATTACATCACTTTCCAAGTTATTCCACGTCCTGACAACTCTATGACTGAAGAAATACTTGATAATATCCCTATGACTCATCTTAGTTTTCAGTTTCCAGTTGTGACCTCATTGTTGTGTTCGATCGCTGAAACATTGTCCCTATCTACTTTGTCAATTCTTCTCAGTATTTTGTTTCATTATCGCATCTCCCCAGTCCCTCCTGTCCTCCATTGTCGTCAGGATGATTTTCCTTAACTTCTTCCTGTAGGGCATGTCTTTTAGAACTGGGACTACTCTTGCAGCATACCTTTGCACTTGTCCAACCTTTGGACGAGGACTTAAACTAGTTGATGGTTCCACTGTGATCCCGCCTCCTCCTGCTTTGATTCACCTGACTACAGTATACAAGCCACTTCTCCGGCCATATGCTGTACTTTCTACAAGATTGATGGACTGAACACATCGACTCCAGGCTGAGGGACTGATTACCTCAAACTCCTCCTCTCCTTACACGTTTCTGCTTTGTATTGGTCTGATGAAGCCACTGTGTGGCGAAACGTTTCTTCAGTAAAGATTCCCATATGTTGCATAAGTGTCTGAATCTTCAACTTGTCGGTTTTAAACCATTTATCACATATGTCACTCTCAAAATTCCCTGGGTTTCCCTCCTTATCCATACATATTTGCTTCTGCCTCTTCGATTAATCTCCTTATTTTCCCGTGTTCTTTGTCTTTTATACAATTTTTTCATTCCCTAGCCTTTGGCCTTTTTACATCTTTGGGTGAACCAAGGACTCGTTCTTGTTTTCCCATTGTTTCTGTTGTCCTTCTGCACGAACCTCTCCCCCGCCTCCTTGCATTTTGTGGTCACCTATTCCATCATTTTATTTACTGTTTTTTCCCCCCACAGTTCCCTTTCTTACTGTGCCTCATGCAGGAAATTACTCAGGTCTGTGTAGTCCCCTCTTTTAAAGTTTGGTTTCTCCCGTCCTACTCGTGCTACTAGTCACTCCCTCTACTCCATGAACTTTATCAATCCTCTTCTTAAAGCTATGTATAGATACTGCCATCATTTTCCAGACTATTCCACTTCCTGACAACTTTGTGACTAATGAAATACTTCCTAACATCCCTGTGATTCATCTGAGTCTTCAGCTTCAAATTGTGACCCCTTGTTGCTGTGTCCCATCTCGGGAACATTCCGTCTCTGTTCATCTTGTCGATTCCTCTCAGTATTTTATATGTCGTTATCATATCCACCTTATCTCTCTTGTCCTCTAGTATCGTCAGGTCTTTTTCTCTTAACCTCTCCTCGTAGGACATGCCGCTTTGATCCAGGACTAATCTTGTTGCAAACTTTTGCACTTTCTCTAATTTCCTTACGTGCTTGGCTAAGTGTGGGTTTCAAACTGGTGCTGCATACTCCAATATGCGTCTAACATACACGATGTACAGGGTCCTGAACGATTCCCTATTAAGATGTCGGAATGCTGTTCTTAGGTTTTCTAGGTGCCCATGTACTACTGCAGTTATCTGGTTAATGTGCGCCTCAGGAGATGTGCCCGTTGTTGTACTCACCCCAAGATCCTTTTCTTTGAGTGAGGTTTGTAATCTCTGGCCCCCTTGACTGTACTCCGTCTGCGGTGTGATAAATGGTTTAAAAAACCGACAAGTTGAAGATTGAGACACTTATGCAACATATGGGAATCTTTATTGACGAAACGTTTCGCCACACAGTGGCTTCATCAGTCCAGTACAAAGCAGAAAGGTGTAAGGAGAGGAGGAGTTTGAGGTAATCAATCCCTCAGCCTGGAGTCGATGTGTTCAGTCCATCAATCTTTTAGAATGTACAGCATATGGCAGTAGACGTGGGTTATATACTGTAGTCATGTTAGTGGAAGCAGGAGGCGGGGTCATAGTGGTACCCTCCACTAGTCTAAGCAGGTCTTCGTCCAAAGGTTGGACAAGTGTTGAAGAATTCTTTGTATCAAGGTCCCATGATGACGCAATGTCTGACATGTGATAAATGACATGCGGTCTTCCTTGCCCTTCCTCAATCTTCATGACTTTGCACTTGTTGAAGTTCAACTTCAGAAGCCAATTTCTGGACCAGGTCAGCAGCCTGTCCAGATCCCTTTGTACTTCTGCCTGGTCCTCATCCAATTGAATTCTTCTCATTAACTTCACATTATCTGCAAAGTGGGACACTTCTGAGTCTATCCTTTCCGTCATGCCATTCACTTACACCAGAAACAACACCGGTTCTAGAGAAACCCCGTTCATCACAGGCGCCCACTCTGACACCTCGTCACGTACCATGACTCGCTGATGTCTTCCCGACAGGTAGTCACTGCTTCATTGCAGTGCCTTCCCTGTTATACCTGCCTTGTCCTCCAACTTTTGCAGTAATCTCTTGTGTGAAACTGCCAAAAGCCTTCTTGCAGTCCAAGAAAACGCAAGCTCCCCACCTTTCTCTCTCCTGTCTTACTGTTTTCACCCTGTCATAGAACTCCAGTAAGTTTGTGACACAGGATTTCCCCATCCCTGAAACCGTGCTGGTTGTCACTGATAAGCTCATTCCTTTCTAGGTGCTCCACCACTCTTCTCTTGATAATCTTCTCCATGACCTTGAATACTATACATGTCAGTGACACTGGTCTGTAGTTTAATGCTTCGTGTCTGTTTCATGTTTTTAAAAATTGGGACTACATTTGTCTTCTATACCTCAGATAGTCTCCCCGTTTCGATAGTTGCATTGATTGTTGTTAGTGGTACACATATCGCCTCTGTGTGTGTGTGTGTGTGTGTGTGTGTGTGTGTGTGTGTGTGTGTGTGTGTGTGTGTGTGTGTGTGTGTGTGTGTGTGTGTGTGTGTGTTTGTTTAGTAAATAATGAAATTAATTAGCTAATCACTTTCAATAACCAATTTATCCAAGAAATATAAAGTGACTTCCACACTACTTCAAAGTTATTGGAATGTTATTTAATTTGCTAGAAAAAAAAATTGAACATTTGCCTCAGCTGGTGTCCCAGAAAGTGAAAAAGTCGTACAAACGCATTATCACTTTAATCCAATAGGTTTGATATTCTGCAGTAATTCGGCTTCAAAAAATTAACAGATGGGGCGGCTTTCCTGTTGTGACCCACAAATCATTAATGCTTCTCTGACAGTGACATGGCTGCAGTGATACATATCCCACACCGTCAGCCCAGTCAATTTCATTAGATCCCATAAAGATATCTACTAAACTAGAAACAAATGTTTTACCAGGAATAAGTAAAGAGCATTAACAAAAGATTAGCCTCATCTGCAATATCTGTTGTCTCGGTCTATTTACAATAAGTAGAACTAATTATATGAATGACTGGTTAACAGAGAATGTTTATTGACATTCTGTCAATGTGTCGAGTTATTGTGTTGTTGAAACATGGGACAGTATCTAGGCATTTTACTGTTTCCTCTCAAGAATGTAATTAACCACGCTTTTTGCCACCTGCAAGTATAAAGCTTCCACGATATAGCAATATGGCGCTCATAGGCATATATATACATATATATATATATATATATATATATATATATATATATATATATATATATATATATATATATATATATATATATTAATATATATATATATATATATATATATATATATATATATATATATATATATATATATATATATGTGTGTGTGTGTGTGTGTGTGTGTGTGTGTGTGTTTGAATATGATCCCAGTAATATTTTCTTCCTTAAATATTTTATTTATTTCTAAGCGGAGACGTAAATAAATTTGGTTGAGACAGCTTTTAGCTGAATCCAAACTACACACTGTGAACGTGTACTCTTAACATTGCTAACCCACGTAAACACAACACTAATTACTTTTGCCATATCTGGGTTTTTTTATTTGTCTTCTGAATTTCCTCTTATGTGCAGTACATCACCATAATATTGTTACTTATTTTCATTCCACCTTATCCCTCCGTTATGCTTTTTTTTCCCCCTCATTCCATTCTGCCCCTTTATCTCTGTTTTTCCATTTCTATTTCGCCTTCTTCACTCCTATCATTGACGGAGATGCTAGCCTCTTCTGCAACAGATGGTGATGTTAGCCTCATCTGCAACAGGAGATGCTAGCCTCCTCTGCAACAGATGGAGATGCTAGCCTCTGCAACAGATGGAGATGCTAGCCTCTGCAACAGATGGAGATGCTAGCCTCTGCAACAGATGGAGATGCTAGCCTCTGCAACAGATGGAGATGCTAGCCTCTGCAACAGATGGAGATGCTAGCCTCCTCTGCAACAGATGGAGATGCTAGCCTCCTCTGCAACAGATGAATATGCTAGCCTCCTCTGCAACAGATGAATATGCTAACCTCCTCTGCAACAGATGGAGATGCAAGCCTCCTCTGCAACAGATGGAGATCCTAGCCTCCTCTGCAACAGATGGAGATCCTAGCCTCCTCTGCAACAGATGATGGAGATCCTAGCCTCCTCTGCAACAGATGATGGAGATCCTAGCCTCCTCTGCAACAGATGATGGAGATCCTAGCCTCCTCTGCAACAGATGATGGAGATCCTAGCCTCCTCTGCAACAGATGATGGAGATCCTAGCCTCCTCTGCAACAGATGATGGAGATCCTAGCCTCCTCTGCAACAGATGGAGATCCTAGCCTCCTCTGCAACAGATGGAGATTCTAGCCTCCTCTGCAACAGATGGAGATCCTAGCCTCTGCAACAGATGCAGATGCTAGCCTCCTCTGCAACAGATGCAGATGCTAGCCTCCTCTGCAACAGATGCAGATGCTAGCCTCTGCAACAGATGCAGATGCTAGCCTCCTCTGCAACAGATGCAGATGCTAGCCTCCTCTGCAACATGATGCTAGCCTTCTCTGCAACAGATGCTAGCCTCTGCAACAGATGATGCTAGCCTCCTCTGCAACAGATGATGCTAGCCTTCTCTGCAACAGATGATGCTAGCCTCCTCTGTAACAGATGGAGATGCTAGCCTCCTCTGTAACAGATGCTAGCCTCTGTAACAGAAGGAGATATTAGCCTCCTCTGGAACAGATGCTAGCCTCCTCTGCAACATGATGCTAGCCTCTGCAACAGATGATGCTAGCCTCCTCTGCAACAGATGCTAGCCTCCTCTGCAACATGCTAGCCTCCTCTGCAACGGATGCTAGCCTCCTCTGTAACAGATAATGCTAGCCTCCTCTGCAACATGATGCTAGCCTCTGCAACAGATGCTAGCCTCCTCTGTAACAGATAATGCTAGCCTCCTCTGCAACATGATGCTAGCCTCCTCTGCAACATGATGCTAGCCTCCTCTGCAACATGATGCTAGCCTCCTCTGCAACAGATGCTAGCCTCCTCTGCAACAGATGCAGCTGTGCAATATTCACGATCTCATTTCTAGTGCTCTTGGTTTGAACCTGGTATCCATTTCAGGTATATGGACGTATAATGAACGGTATCTGTTGTGTGAGTTTATCAATATATTCCTGGAGTATACCTGGAGAGGGTTTCGGGGGTCAACTCCCCCGTGGCCCGGTGTCAGACCAGATCTTGTGGTGGATCAGGGTCTGATCAACCAGCCTGTTGCTGCTGGCCGCACGCAAACTGACGTACGAACCACAGCCTGGCTGGTCAGGTACTGACTGTAGGGGCTTGTCCAGTACCTTCTTAAAGACAGCCAAGGGTCTATTGGTAATCCCCCTTATGTTGGGAGGAGTTGAACAGTCTTGGACCCCTGACACTTGACTTGTCTCTGTTCTCGTGGCGCCCATGCTTTTCACTGGGGAAATGTTGCATCTCCTGATCCCCTGCAGAGTCTTGCTTTCATAGAGCGATTTTCATTCTAACTTCAATATAAATAATACAAAAGAAAATAGCTGACAGGTCCCACATTAACATCTCAAAACACAACAAGCATGATATTTACACCTACACATAAAATATCGTAAATATATCGTCCTAGTATGAAAATAGCCAGTAAGCTAATTTCCTTTTTCCTCTTGTACACAAAATTGTGTGTATAGTTCAACGCCCATTTCTTCATCACTCAGATTTTCAATGTATCCCAACTAATTCGTTTTCCTGATGTATAATCAATGAAACACAAAGTAATGGTAAACAGAGTTAAGCCTGTGGATACCACACGTGATTTTATTTTATCAAACCACGTTGACAAGCTAGGAGGTGTGACCAGGAGAGTTATTAATGTGTGTTTTTCAGGATGGCAGGACTAACTGTGTTACTAGTGCTGTGCTGGGTAGGGCTAGCTGTCGCCCAGGTCAAGTTTCCAGACAAAGCCAACACCACAAATATCGCCACCACCGTCCAGTCTAAACGACAGCATGATTCCTCACCAGGCCAGCACGACTCTCCTCCATCCCAGCCCTTAACACCCCCACACCCCGGACAAACAAGGTATTTGTTTACTATATACTTTCAATGACTTGCAACTCAACGATTAAATTATTATTGGTGGTGGTATTACAGGTGTTAATAAAATCATGTTAAAGCTCTAAACCTTTGAAGGTTACATAAAGCCTGAGAGATTGTTGGGACGATGGTAATCTGATCTGATTCAAGAAAGGGAAAGATATCTCTCATAAAAAGCTGAGAGATCTTATGCTCTAGCAAATGTTTTTGAAGTTTATCAGAGCCACAAAGGTAACATAGGTAATACCACTACTACTGAATGCAATACGCAACGTACATAATACTTCTAATGATGTTATATGTCCGTATTTGGCAATTTGTAACACATTTATCAGATTTCTGTGGATAACGAGTCGGTCTGGAGTGTTACGACTCTCTGACCGCGGGTTCCATCCCCACCCGTGGTATGGTTTGTTTGCAAACGTTTCATTACGATTTCGTGAGTCGGGTGCTCAATGACTGGCTCTTCAATTTAAAGTTTCCGTTTACTCGTAGTGTAGCAGGCACCTAATAGCGCATTCAGCTCTACTGTATGTACCCGGGGTGAATCAATAGGCGAGACGATAAGCATAGGCAAGTCGTCGGTTGTGGGTCACATCCTGGGGAAGAAAACAAGCCACACTGTTTGATTTTCTTGGGTTATTGCCCTCTGGAGTTGCTTATCCGAATAAACTGTTCTTTTTCTTCTTCTGGGGTTTCCTCTTTCTCTTCTTTTAATATGAGAAAGTTTTTTTTTTATTATTAACACATCGACCGTTTCCCACCAAGACCGGGTGGTCCGAGAAAGAAAAACTTTGATCATTCACTCCATTACTGTCTTGCCAGAGGGGTGCTTACACTACAGTTTCAAATTATTATTATAATCAAAAAGAAGCGCTAAGCCACAAGGGCTATACAGCTACAGTTTTTAAACTGCAACATTAACACCCCTCCTTCAGAGTGCAGACACTGTACTTCACAACTCCAGGACTCAAGTCCGGCCTGCCGGTTTCCCAGAATCCCTTCATGAATGTTACCTTGCTCACACTCCAACAGCAAGTCAACTCCTAAAAACCTTTTGTCTCCGTTTACTCCTAACATGCTTACGCATGCTTGTTGGAAGTCCAAGCCCCTCGCACACAAAACCTCCTTTACGCCCCCTCCCTCCAACCAGTCCTAGGCCGACCCCTACCCCACCTTCCCTCCACTACAGATTTATACACTTTTGAAGTCATTCTGTTTTGTTCCATCTTCTCTACATGTCCGAACCACCTCAACAACCCCTTTTCAGTCCTCTGGATAATAGTTTTGGTAATCCCGCACCTCCTATTTTCTAAACTACGAATTCTCTGCATTACATTCACACCACACATTGCCCTCAGAAATGACATCTCCACTATCTTCAGCCTTTTCCTTGTTGCAACATTCACCACCCATGCCTCACACACCCCTCACATTCTCTGCATCCATGGATAAAGTTCTCTGTCTCCAAAGACTCCTTAGTGCACCACTAACCTTTTTCCACTCACCTCATCTTTCATAGACCCATCTGCTGACACATCCACTTCTAAATACTCTCCTCTATACTCTCTTCCTCCAATCTGACAACCCATCCTTCGTCACTTAATTTTATCACCTTACTCTTTCCTACATTCACTTTTAATTTCCTTCTTTTACATACCCTACCAAACTCATCCACCCCCTTTCTTTCCTAAAACCCCTTGTTCATCTATCCTATTCTCCATCTTACTCTTAATTTTTCAGTAATAACTCTACCATACACTTTACCAGGTATACTCAACAGACTTCTACCCCTATAATTTTTGCACTCTTTTTTTTGTCCCCTTTGCCTTTGTACAAAGCAACTATGCATGCTCTCTGCCAATCCTTGGGTACCTTACCTTACCCTCTGAGAAAGTTACTGATATTAGTGTAGACAAATGGCTCGGAAAACTGAGAAGCTGATAAATTAGACATATGTGAAACACTTGGTTATCTTTTTTTGAGGAAACGTTTCACTTGGCCTCGTCAGTCCTATACAAAGAAGAATGGTGATCAGAAGGATTCATAGTATGTAGGTTGAGACTATCGTCAGCATTCCCTACATGACCCTGTGATAAACTTGTGAAACTGACAAGTTCTAAAAAAATGACATCTAAGCAAACATTCTGAACTTTGAAAAAGGGAAACTTTTCTGTCCTGGGACGTTGTTCACTCCATATATTCAGAGGACTAAAAGCACAGGTTTAATTAATCAATAGTAACTGTGAGGGTGAGGCAATACTAGAGTCCAGTCAGGTCACCAGATGGCTGTGGTCCGAGACATGTTCATGAAGCATATTTACCAACCTGCCCGATATGTTGTAACTTTTAACATAAAATTTCCCTTATTACAATATCCTGTGTTGGCTCACTTGCCTTTTCTTCACAATAAGGTACATTCTCTGCTCTTTCCTAGCTGTAATTAGTCATATGACACACACTTCTATATAAAAGTGTGTTGGACAAGAGTTGAACCCGTTTTGTTATTATTTTCACCCTTCGAGGGAGATGCCTTGCTGCTTGAGAAGGGCTCTTGATCCAAAGAGTAAAGATAAACTTCGCTTCCTTGGACAGAACCTGACTTTCCCATTCCCAACCAAACTATTTCTTATCCAAGCGGGTTAAACACGTCACAATTACTGTATTAATTCTGCTGCTAATTGTCATAATTATGACTTGTTAATTTTTCTAATTTATTTCAGATTTGCTCCTGGACTGCTAGAGAGTCTGGACTTTCTGGGACTCTTCACTGAGGAGGCATGCAAGCAGTGTTCTGTGTCTGACCAGCACCTCAATCGCAGGTGCTGTCAGTCCACTCGTTCCTGCTGCGCCTTCATCCTCCCAGCTGGGCAAACTGGTTCCTTTGGTCTGGGTGTTCAGACATTCCCAGGACAATTTCAGGGACAGTTCCCAGGACCATTCTCAGGACAATTCCCGGGGCAATTCCCGGGGCAATTCCCGGGGCAATTTCAAGGACAATTCCCGGGACAGCTCATCGGTGCAGCGGGTTCGCCAGGGCTGCCTGAAGCGGTGCAAGGAAAATCAGGCTCTTGTCCTCTCCTGGCTGGAGCTCACACCGGCTTTACCAGGTTCGGGGGTGCCTCTTGTGTCGCTGAATGTCAGAGTGATTTCCACTGTCCCGGCCTGTTCAAGTGCTGCCTTGTGGGATGTTCTGCCGTTTGTCGCACCCCTCAAGGTTAGTTTTATCTGTTACTCTTCAAGAAAGGGAGGGCGTGGAGAAGTACAGTTATAGTAGTCAAGGACTATTCATTCAAGGATATGCAGTATTCTTTCCCTTCCTTGCCGACACTCAGTTCCCAAGACTCTGACCGCTATGGATTTGGCACATCCCCACTAGTATAATACAGAGCCTGTTACACTCTTCCACAACCACCCTGCACTCACTACTATTACTACTACTACTACCACCACCTGTTACACTCAGCCACAACCACCCTGCACTAGCTACTACCTGTTACACTCAAACACAAACACAACCGCCCTATACACGGTTACAATCAGCCAGACCCCACTGTTATTCTCAAGCAAACCCAACCCAACTCAACACATATTATTGATTCCTACATTCAACCACACATACCTCTACATGCACTACTAACTCTTACACTCAACCATACGCAACCCTTCATACACTACCGTTACACTCAATTACACAACTCTACTTACTCTACTGTTACATTCACCATACTTATGCTACTGATAAACTCAACCACACACAACCCTACATACACTGTTACACTCAACCACTCACAACCTTACATACACTGTTACACTCAACCACACAAACTTACATTCACTACTAACAGATTTCACTCAACCAGGGAATAGATCGCTGACGCTGTTGAAGGACTCTTGATCTAAGAGTTAAGGCTACCGTCTTTTATGACATCTGATTACATCTCATCCCCCAGGGACTTAATAAGCACTACGAGTTTAGCGCTTCTGCATGACAGCAAAAGCAATTATCGTGTCGGGCTACACCAGCCAGGCACACACTACCTGGTTACCATCCTTCAGGAAGAATGTCTAACGGCTTCCCATCTAGTGGTTTCCAATCCTTTCTGAGAGTCGACGGCAGGTGCCTTGATGCCTTGATCCAAGGAAGCCGACTTATCTTTTTTTATAAATTGAATCTTAATGCCTACCATTCCCGCAATGGCTTTTTCTGCCTAACAATTATTTATTATATGCAAATTACATTATCTGGATATTGCTGGAAAGAAATATATTAAGATTATTATCATCATTATTATTATTATTATTAAAGATTATTTTTATTAACATTATTATTAGTATTATGACCCCGAAGAGGTTTATTGCTTCTTTTTAATTAAAAAAACTAAATTAGAGATGAGACCTAATTAGCACCCTTACTGGTTTAGCACATTCTCTCGTGACTGTAATAACTGTCTGAGAGACAATACCCGACAGTAACAATTTGATCAGAGTAATATAGTATAATTTCAATTTCAAATTAAAATTTTTGTTGTGCCAGCATTAATTTCTCTTATCCTTTCAAGAAACAATTTTGTTTTCCTAGCTGAACAATGAGACACTTGTGCAATATATGGGAATCTTTTCTAAGAAAAAAAATTAGCCACACGGTGGCTTCATCAGTCTAATACAAAGAAGAACGGTAGAAAAAGAGAAGTTTGAGGTAATCAATCCCTCAGCCTGGAATCGTTATGTCCAGTTCATCAATATTGAAGAGAAGTACAGCACAAGTGTCTCATTCTTCAACTTCTCTTTTTTTCTTAACCATTTCTCACAATGTGTTTCTAGTGTGAACAGTCACTGAACACTAATAAAAATATGCCTTTTTTTTCTTCAACAGTAAATCATCCGACGACAAAGCTAGGTTTGTGCCCTCACCAAGGCTCTTTAGGCTTCCCAGGCCTCCGGTCAGAAGCTGCTGGGTCCTCACAACCCCTAGAAGACCACGCAACCATCTCCACAGAAACACAGGCACACGTCACCCAACAAAAAGATGACAAAGGTACCAGAGGTAGTAAATCGCTTTCAGGAGATGAAATTCATGGACGTTTCACTCGATCAGCGAACCCCAGGGATCAGGATATTAACCACGAAACACTCCTGAACAAATGGCAGCGGACCCGAGACCGGTCTAACCGGTCAACCAGCCAGACAGATCAAGATGATTTACCCGAGACTAGCCCAAGCCAACCAGAAGGAACCAAAAGCCGATATATAAGATCACCAAACCGTGAAGACAATGATGCCCGTCAAGATACACGGTTTAACCGATGGGAACGAACCCGCGGTCGCCCTAACAGATCAGTAAACCAGACAGATCAAGATGATTTACCAGAGATTAGCCGAAGCCGACAAGAAGGAACCAAAAACCGACATAAACGATCACCAAACCGTGGCGACAATCATTCTCGTCAAGAGACACGGTTTAACCGTTGGGAGCGAACCCGAGGCCGGCCTAACAGGTCAATTAATGAGGAGAATCAGGAAGAGTGGCTGAAGAAGACTCTGTTAGATGTTCGTGCAGTTGAGGAAGGCGTGAGCGAGGCAACAACCAGACGTCGTGCTCGTCAGACACAACCAGACCACAGATTTTTCTTCGGTGATCCTTTCTGTCGTGACGAGTGCTTCAGTGACTTCGATTGTCCTACGAACCTCAAATGTTGTTTCAAGGACAAAAATTGCCGTCTTTGCGTCAGACCTATATTCAATTAAACACTCTTGCTGAACAAAAGTGGGAAATCACTTGTGTTTTACCTCTCTTCTGTGGACTGGTAGCGTAGCAGGGCAGCTTGGAGGTTGAACACAAGACAGTATTGATTAGTGCTGTTTATTTATAAATGGGTACACAGGCAGACGCAGTTAAAGGGTGGCTAAGGAGCCAATCCATAGGGGGTAGGTCTTGACGAAAGATCAGGTGTGTGCAGAGTGAGAGAGGACAGGCCGTGAGGATAGACCTAGGTGGCCTGCCATCTACCGGTCACTAGGGAAACTAGGCCTAGGCCAGTAACACACTAATGGGAAGTATGTGAAACAGGTATACCTGGAAAGGGTTTCGGGGGTCAACGCCCCCGCGACCCGGTCTGAGACCAGGTCTTATGGTGGATCAACCAGGCTGTTACTGCTGGCTTCACGCAGACTGACGTACGAACTACAGCCCGTCTCGTCAAGTACTGACTTTAGATGATTCTCCAGTGCCTTCTTGAACACAGCCAGGGGTCTGTTGGTAATCCTCCTTGTGTATGCTGGGAGGCAGTTGAACAGTCTTGGGCCCCTGACACTTAATGTGTTGTCTCAGTGTATTCGTGGCGACCCTGCTTTTCATTGGGGAAATGTTACATCTCCAACAGAGTCTTTTGCTTTCATAGGGAGTGATTTTTCTGTACAAGTTTGATACTAATCCTCTCTAGGATTTTCCAAGTGTATATTATCATGTCTCTATTTCGCCTGCGCTCCAGGGAATACAAATCACTGGATTTCAACAGTTCCTGTAATTTAGGTGCCTTATCGTACTTGTGTGTGCCGTGAAAGTTTTTTGTACACTCACCAGGTCAGCAATGTCGCCAGCCTAGAAGGGGACAGTTAGTGTACAGCAGTATTCCAGTCTAGAGAGCACAAGCTATTTGAAGTGAATCATGGGCTTGGCGTCTCTTGTTTTGAAGGTTATCATTATCCATTCTATCATTTTCTTAGCAGATGCAGTAGATACATTGTTGTGGTCTTTGAAGGCGAGATCCTCTGACATTATTACTCCCAGGTCTTTCACATTACTTTTGCGCTTTATTATATGGTTAGAATTTGTCATATACCCTGATACAGTATTAATTTTCTAAAGTTTTCCATATCTGAGTAGTTGAAATTTCTCTTCATTGAATTTCATATTATTTTGAGTGGCCCATTTGACAATTTGGTTGATGTCCGCTTGGAGTCTTGACGTGTCTTCGATGGAGTGTCGAGTTGTGAGTTGTCATTGAACGTATACAACAATATAAGTCTTTTATCATCGAGAAACCTTTTGCCAGTGTTGCCATAGTTAATAACAGTAACATATTATTGGTATGACTCACGAAATCGTAATGGCTAACGCGACGGTCTAGAGTTTCGAGACTCTCTGATCGCGGGTTCTATCCCCGCCCGTGGTATGACTCTGATCGCGGGTTCTATCCCCGCCCGTGGAATGGTTTATATTATTGGTACTTAGTGTGGTGCAGTGACGAACATTAAAAATTTCTTCTTTTGAAATACGAGTCGTATACAGTTTGGTTGTGGTGGAGGTACAAGAAAATCTAGAAAAGCTAAATACAGTGATCTATAAGTACTCAAAACTTCACGCTGTAAAAAAGGATGCCAGAGGTCACCGGCCGTTCGTCATAGTAGGAGTACCACAAATCACCGGCCGTTCGTCATAGTAGGAGTGCCAGAAATCACCGGCCGTTCGTCATAGTAGGAGTGCCAGAAATTACCGGCCGTTCGTCATAGTAGGAGTGCCAGAAATCACCGGCCGTTCGTCATAGTAGGAGTGCCAGCACCGGTTTCTCCAATACGCATGTTATACTTTTTGTATCAACTGAACATTATTACTCTGTTAAATATTCTAGTGGTCCTTTCACGAGCTAGCTCAAAAATCTCCGACCGGATTTATTAAAATAAGTGATCCACTGACTGGATTTCGTCTGGATTCGTCTAGAAATAAGTGAACCAATGACTGGATTCATATGCTTATGGTGTTTTAGGTGGCCTTATCAAACATCCAAACAAAATAACTATTAGAGTGGTAAGATTGCTCCAAATACATACACATACAGATAAAATAGATACAATACAAATAGACAGATCTCCACTTTAAGGAAGCTTTTAATAGAACATACAGTAAAACAACCAATAAAATCACATCATGAAACCCAGTGTAGTCTGCAACCAAACAAACAAACGGGTTATTGCATGGATTACATGCAATTTCTGTGGTGAGTGGAGCCACGCTCCTTGTGCAGGTATTCAGGAATCATCTACAAGAAATATTAAACCAGGGAAGTGTTTTTGGGTATGCCCAAATGAAACCGAACTATCGAATAAAATCACATTGGTATTAAAAGATAACATCAAAATGGTTTTTATAAAAAACATGGCAGAATTCTATAACAGATGGGAAAACAAAAAGAAACCTTGGCTAGATGGTGATATCGTCCCTGGTACAAATGTTGTCCTGGCAGACAGTAGCTGTAAGAATGAAGAAATAAATAATGGTGGCCTGGAGGAGGACAAGAGCTCTAGTGGGAAAATAGGTGTAGACAAGGACATGCTAAAAAAAATGTTGCAAATTAGCAATACCACAGGACACAAGGGAATGCCCCGAGAAATGGTGAAGATAAATTTCCAGAAATAACTGAAGGCTCCATTGTTAGCACTAGTACTGAAGAAAGAAATGAGACAGGAATACACACACCAGTAGGGAATGCAGTCACAAAAAAAAGCAAACAGAAACCAGGCCTATGCAAATTCTATGCACCATACCACGGGAGGGGTTTGAACTCGCAATCACAGTTACAAAACTCCAGACCGTCACATTAGCCACTAGGCCAGCTAGCTGCAATAAGTTTCATCCAACTAGGCATGTTTCTACACCATAGGAAGGTTAGCATAGGCACCACTGTGGTCACAGTGGTATATTTGCAAAGATGAATGTTTTCGGATTGGTGGTATTGGTAGTATGGGTGATGGAAGGGATAGACTCAGAAGTGTCCCTGTTCGCAGCCGATGTGAAGTTAATGAGGAAAGTTAAATCAGAAAATTATCAGACAGGGCTTCAAAGAGTCCTGAAGAGGTTGGACACCTGGTTCAGCAACTGGATTCTCGAATTTAACCCCGTCAAATGCAAAGCCATGAAGATCGAGAAAAGGCAAAGAAGACTGCAGACAGAGTATAGGCTAGGCGTCCAAAGACTATAAACCTCGCTCAAGGAGAAAGATCCAGGGGTAAGTATAACACCGAGCACGTCTCCGGAAGGACACATCAACCAGATAACAGCTGCAGCATATGGGCGCCTGGCAAACCTGAGAATAGCATTCCGATACCTTAGTAAGGAATCGTTCAAGACACTGTACACCGTCTACGTCAGACCCATACTGGAATACGCGGCACCATTCTGGAACCTACATCAGGTCAAGCACGTCAAGAAATTAGAGAAAGTACGAAGGTTTGCGACAAGGTTAGTTCCAGAGGTAAGGGGAATGTCCTACGAAGGAAGGTTAAGGGAAATCGGCCTGACGACACTGGAGGACAGGAGGGTTAGAGGAGACATGATAACGGCATACAAAATACTGCGTGGAATAGACGAGGTGGACAGAGACATGGTGTTCCAGAGAGGTGACACAGAAACAAGGGATCACACTTGGAAGTTGAAGACTCAGATGAATCAAAGGGATGTTAGGAAGTATTTCTTCAGTCATAGAGTAATCAGGAAGTGGAATAGTCTAGCAAGTGATGTAGTGGAGGCAGGAATTAAGACAAGGTATGATAAAGCTCATGGAGCAGGGAGAGAGAGGACCTAGTAGCGTTCAGTGAAGAGGTGGGGTCAGGAGCTGAGTCTCGACCCCTGCACCCACAATTAGGTGAATACAATTAGGCGAGTACAGGGTCTAAAGCCAGCAACGAACAAAATACCTTTCATTTGTGTACTGCTTACAGAGTCAAATACAATGGTCGGAGGTTTCATGGAGATCCACATTAGGAATCACTTGGACAATGAAATATGGACCACGGGTTACAACCTATACAGATTTGCCAGAGTGAACAGGAAAAAGGTCCGGAGCTGGCCTGTATATCACCGAGTCACTTATTTGCTCAGAACTACTAAATGCCTCAATTGATGTAGTGGAATTTTAACAATAAAGATCGAGAACCAAAACTTGGTCATTGTGGTTGTATACAAACCTCCGGATGCAACGTCCCAACAATTCCAGGAACAGCTTTTGAAAATTGACCACTGTCTGGAAAATCTTCCAGCTGTTGCCCCCAACATCTTGCTCCTGGGGGATTTCAACCTAAGGTACCTAAATTGGAGGAATATAGCAAATAATGTTGAAGCAGAGATAACACCAGGAGGCAGCTCAGATGACAACTCACACAACACGAGCATTTGAATCTCTGAACCAAATTCTCCTTAAACCAGCAAATAATAGAGCCAACAAGACTGGAGAATACGCCGGACCTCATCTTCACTAACAGTGATGATCTGATACGAAATGTCATATCAAAAACAATATACTCAGATCACAATACATTAGAGGGCCAGACATATATGCGGGGAGCCCCAGACCGACAAAATGTGAACAGTCATGAGAGAGCCTTCACCAAATTCAACTTCAATAACAAAAACATAAGGTGGGAACAAGTAAACCAAGTCATCAATAATATAAACTGGGAAGGTAGGTTAGTATCCATGTTGCTTAGACTATGTCTGGAACAAATTAACGCTGTGGCACTTGAGGTATGCTCAAGGCATATTCCCTTAAGGAAAAGGAGAAGATGTAAACTAGAGAAAGGCGCTCCCTATACAGATGAAGGCAAAGAATAACAGAGGCTACAAGAGGCCAATATATCTGCAATACGTAGGGAGACACTGGTCAAAGAAATAGCAAACATCGAACAGAAGCTAAAGGAATCTTACAGGAGTCAAGAAACGCGAGAACTAAAAGCCATAAATGAAACTGAAAGAAACCCAAAGTATTTCTTTTCTTATGCCAAATCAAAGTCGAGAACAACATCCAGTATCGGGCCCCTACTTAAACAAGATGGGTCCTACACAGATGACAGCAAGGAAATGAGTGAGCTACTCAAGTCCCAACATAACTAGGTTTTTAGCGAGCCGCTAACCAGACTGAATCGAAGATCTAAATGAGAGAGAGACATTATCCTGACACCAAATGACTTTGAAAAGGCGAAAATGACTCCCCCAGGCCCAGACTCATAGAACTCAGTCTTCATCAAAAACTGCAAGAAGCCCCTATCACGTGCCCTAAACATCCTATGGAGATGGAGCATGGATACTGGAGCTGTCACACAGTTACTAAAAAAACAGACATAGCCCCACTCCACAAAGAGGGCAGTAAAGCAATAGCAAAGAACTACAGACTGATAGCGCTAACGTTCCATATCATAAAAATCTTTGAAAGGGTTATAAGAAGCAAGATCACCACCCATTAGATACCCATCAGTTACACAACACAGGGCAGCATGGGTTTAGAGCATGTCGCCCCTGTCTGTCCCAACTACTGGACCACTAGTAATGTACACAGACTTTGCAAAAGCCTTTGACAAGTGTGACCCTGGTGAAATAGCCCACAAAATGCGTGACAAAGGAATAACAAGACAAGTTGGTAGATGGATCTGTTATTTCCTAACAAACAGAACACAGAGTAGTAGTAGTAAACACAGTAAAGTCCGAGGCAGCTACGGTGAAAAGCTGTTCCACAAGGCACAGTACTCGCTCCCATCTTGTTCCTCATCCTCATATCGGACAGACAGGGATATAAGCCACGGCGCCGTGTCTTCCTTTGCAGATGACACCCGAATTTGCATGACAAGTGTCCCCCACTGTAGACACTGCAAGACTCCAGGGAGACATCAACCAAATCTTTAAATGGGCTGCAGAAAACAATATGAAGTTCAAAAATGAGAACTTTCAATTACTCCGATATGGAAAACTTGAGGAAATTAAAACTTCATCGGAGTATAAAACAAATCAATAGAGCGAAAAAGTATTGTCAAAGATCTGGGAGTGATCATGTCAGAGGATCTCACCTTCAAGGACCATAACACTGTATCAACCGCATCTGCTAGAAAAATGACAGGATGGAAAATGAGAACCTTCAAAACCAGGGATGCCAAGCTCATGATGACACTCTTCAGGTCGCTTTTTCTATCTAGGTTGGAATATTGCTGTACACTAACAGCACCTTTCAAGGCAGGTGAAATTGCTGACCTAGAAAATGCTCAGAGAACCTTCACGGCACATTTAATTGTGATAAACCACCTCAATTACTGGGGAAGCTTGAAGTTCCTCAACCTGTACTCCCTAGAACGCAGGAGGGAGAGATACATGATTATGTACGCTTGTAAAATCCTAGAGGAATTAGTACCAAACTTGCACACGAAAATCACGCAAAAGACTCGGCAGACGATGCAACATTCCCCCAATGAAAAGTAGGGGTGCCACTAGCACGATAAGAAACAACACAATAAGTGTCAGGGGCCCAAGACTGGTCAACTCCCTCCCAGCATACATAAAGAAGATTATCAATAGACCCCTGGCTGTCTTCAAGCAGGCACTGGACAGTCACCTAAAGTTAGTACCTGACCAGCCGGGTTGTGGTTCGTATGTAGGACTGCGAGTGGCTAGTAGTAACAGCCTGGTTGATCAGGCCACCATGAGGCCTGGTTACAGACTGTGCCGCGGGGGCGTTGGCTCCTGGAAATCTCTCCAGGTATACTCCAGGTGATGGCAGTCCGGGTGTCATCCGCAAAGGCTAACATCTTGTGTAAGTTACTGGAGTAGAGCTGTTAAAATAAAAGTCGTAGCACGTATAGCAACCTGGAATGTCTTCAACGTCTCAAAATGAAGTGAATATTAGTAAACCGTCATTATTTTACTAAAGGATGTTGAAAATTATTATGAGTTAATTAACTGAAATGTGTTTAGATATGAGACGAGCTTCTTGTTCTTCAGTTGTTGACATGTTCCAACAATTTTTCTAGGAGTCTTATGCAAGTCTAGTAAATATGATTGTTTTATTGAATTTACCTCCTATAGTGTGCTAGTGTTCTTTATTTATAAGCAATAATCTTGATAATTTGCTATGATTTTTTATGATAGCATAATTTGTTTACGAGGATTAAGTTGGAGTATGAGCTAGGAGCATGGACGAGAAAGTGGAAAGATTAAGAGAGACTCCATCAGCATTTTTTTCAGTGCCAACACGGCATCGGCTGCTATTTTGGAATACAGAGTGCAGGCGGCCGGAAAAAAAAGGCTACCTTTGACTGAACTTTATGTAATGAATGAAGCCAAACTACTGTGAACCACCCATGTCAAATGTTCTGCTACTTATGAAGAACGAATTAATCACACCCTTAAGTAAATATGGCAGTAATATTATTGTAAGATAAAGTCTCTTGAAATCTTATGGATGGCCTGTATTTGTGGAAAGGGATGTCATACCTTCGAACAGACGTTATTTTTGCTGTACGTTATTGTTTTGTACTTTTGTATGCCTAATTTTCACAAGTTAATAATGTTTCTTTAGAGCCAAGTATACCAGGAACTGTCTGTACTGTTGTATTAAATACAGTTTTACTAGAGTCGACAGTATAGTGGGATGTCTACCATTCATAGTGTCGAGAGCCAGAGTCTACCAGAAATCAATCCATTAGAGTTAACTATTTTATTTTGCATGGTTGTGTCGAATGCTTAGGCCTGCATGCTTGCAGGTGGTGGCAGCAATTAAATATTAATTTAATTAATTACCCCTTTTCTCAAATTCCCCCTCTTTATCTTCCTTCATCTTGTGTAAGTGTAAACATTTAGCTTTGTACCATGATCTCTCAACCTCAGGCTGACGTCATTTTCCCTGGTGACAACAATCTAATGTCCATTATTTATTATAGTCTCTCATGAAAAATCTGTGTAACTGTTTACCGAGTGTAATTGTGAGGTAACAACCTTGGAACCTTTTATGAGGCAAGGGCAGGAGGTGTTCAATGTAAATGATTAGGGATACAAATCTGGAATGTAGGGAAACCATTCTGGGAAGATACTTACGAAAAGATTCTCCTAATAGTTTATAATATTTAAAAAACTAGTTAAGTATATGATAATGACTTCCAGAGAGAGACTTTTCTAAAAGTTTGATATTGCTGTATTAAACACTTGTTTACAAAATATTTAAGTATGTATTCTCCTTATAGAAATTGTTTTGATGTATTTTGGAATTCGGATTAAGGTAAACAATTGTAAGGCCAGCATATAAAAAATGAAAGATGGAAATGGGATTTGTACATTTTTTTCTGCGCTTGAAATTTTTGATGCATTAGTAAGCAGTATTTACCTTTTATCCCGTGTCTTGTATGTTTCTTTTTGTCCAAGACGAGTAACAGACTTGTTGAAACTTGAAGGGAGAACAGGTGATAACAGTTTAATTCCCTGGTATGGTCTAGGTGTCGAACTGAATAATTTAAGCTGTTTTACTTTTCTATATTTGTTTTATGATGGGTTCTTTTGTACGCAGTTCTTTTGTTGTATTTTAAAGTTTTAGGTGTGAAACAGTTACGTTCATTAGTATGTTTGTGTGTTTAAAAGTATATTTCAGGCTGCTCCATATTCATTATATTTTTTTTTTTATTTTTGTATCTAATAAGCTGTGAATTTTCTTAATGAAACAGAGGTAATGGTTCGTTAAGGAACCTTTGATTGGAAGAATGAGTAGTGAGACAGTACTAATTTCTGTTAATATATTGGCCATTTACCACCAAGGGAGGGTGACCAGAAAAGAATAAACACTTCCATGATTCATTCCATCACTGTCTTGCCAGAAGTGCACTTACACTACAGTTAAAAAGCTGCAACATATTAACACACCTGCTTCAGAGTGTCAACACTATACTTCCCACCTCCAGGACTCAAGTCCAGCCTGCCGGTTTCCTTGAGTCCCTTCATGTTACTTTGCTCACACTAACGGCACGTCAAGTCATTAAAACCATTTGTTTCTACTTGCTCTTATCTAACACGCTAACGTACGCTTCTTAGAAGTCCAAGCCCCTCCTTTACCCTCTCCCTCCAACCTTTCCTAAGCCTACCCCTACTCCGCTTTCCTTCCACTAAAAATTTATAGGATCTGCAATTAATTCTATTTCGTTTCATTCTCTGTTTTCGAACCACCTCAAAAACCTCCTCCTCAGCATCTGGATAATACTTTTAGTAACCACCAACCCTCCTCCTAATTTCCAAGCTATGGATTCTCTGCATTATCGTATATTTACACCTCACATTATTTTCAGAAACGACATCTCCACTGCCTCAGCCTTTTCCTTATTTCAATATTTACCTCCCATGCGTCACACGTGTATAAGAGCGTTGTTATAACTATACTCTCATACATTCCCCTCTTTGATTCTATGGATAACGTTCTTTGTCTCCACAGACTTCTCAGGTGCACTACTAACATTCTTCCCCTCATCAGTTCTACGATTCACCTCGTCTTTCATAGACCCATTTACTGCCAAGTCCACTCGCACATATCCTATTACATTCACTTCCTCCAATCTCCCTCCCTCCAATCTGATATCCAATCTTTCATTACATAAAATTATCCTCAACATCCTATGTTCACTTTTATTTTCCGTCTTTTACATGCCCTACTAAACTTGTCCACCAACCTCTGCAACGTCTCTACAGAATCTTCCAAAAGCAAAGAGTCATCAGCAAACAGCAACTGTGACAACTTCCACTTTGTGTTAGATTCTTTATTTTTAATCCCACACCTCTTGCCAACGCCCGAGCATTCACTTCTCTTACAACCCTATGTTTAAATGTACTTAACAACCATGGTGACATCTCGCATCCCTGTCTAAGGCCTACTTTTACTGGGAAATAATGTCCCTCTCTCCTGAGTCTCACTATCCTCGTAAAAAAAAAACTGCTGCTTTCAGTAACCTATTCCATATACATGTATTTGCAACATCTGTCCCATTGCCCCTCTATATACCTTATCATACACCTTTTCCAAACCCATAAATGCAACAAATGCTGTTCACCTATATGTTTCATAGTAAACATTTGGTCTACACACTCCCTACCTCTCCTAAAGCCTTGTTCATCTATCCTGCTCTCTGCCTTGCTCTTCTTTCAATAATAACTACTTTACTATATATACTCAACAGGCTTATTACCCAGAGTACCATTCCCTCTTCCATACACCTAATAAATAAAAACACTAACCACTCCAAAACTATATCCCCACCTGCTTTTAACATTTGTCAATATCCTATTAATCCCAGCTGCTTTACCCCTTTCATTCTACCCACTGCTTCACCCACTTTCCCCCACACTCACAACTAGCTCTTTCTCAAGCCTACTTGATGTTATACCTCTTTCCCCAAAGCACGTAATCACAGCTTCCCTATCTTCTTCAACTTTTAACAGTTCCTCAAAATATTCCCTCCACCTTCTCGATACCTCTAATTCTCAATCTAATAACTCTCCTCTCCTAATTTTAATTGCCAAATCCTTTCGTTCTCTAGGCTTACTCAACTTATTAATCTCACTCCAAAACTTTATCTTATTCTCAACAATATTTGTTGATAGCATCTCGCCTACTCTCTCATTTACTCTTTTACATTCCTTCACCACTCTCTTAACCTCTCTCTTTCTCTCCATATACTCCTCCCTCCTTGTATCACTTCTGTTTTGTAAAAATCTCTCATATGCTATTTCTCTCTTACTCTCTTTACATCATCATTCTACCAATCGTTCTTCTTCCCTCCTGCACCCACTTTCCTGTAACCACAAACATCAGCTGAGCACTAACACTGCATTCTTAAATCTACACCATACTTGTTCAACCTCATTGCCTATACTCTCACTAGCCCATCTTTCTTTCAATAGTTGTTTATATCTTACCTTAACTGCCTTATTGTTTAGTTTATTAACTTTCACTTCTCTCTTACCTGCTGATTCCATTCCCCTTTTATCTTATCTACCTTTTACTCTCTCTGTAGCAACAACTAATAAATTATCTGGTATCTGTGTCCTACTATAAACATGTACATCCTGAAGTCTACCCATCAGTCTTATCTACCAATACACAGTCCAGCAAACTACTCTCATTATGCCCGATTATATCTTTGTTAAAATGTATATTACCTATTACCAAACCACTTTCTATACAAAATTCAAAGGTCCCCCTTATCATTGACACCTGGCACCCCAAACTTACCTAGCACCCCAAACTTACCTGGCGCCCCAAACTTACCAAGCACCCCAAACTTACCTAACACCCCAAACTTACCTAGCACCCCAAACTTACCTAGCATCCCAAACTTACCTAGCATCCCAAACTTACCTAGCACCCCAAACTTACCTAGCACCCCAAACATACCTACCACACCCTCTCTAACCGTTTCTCCCACTTTAGTATTTAGGTCCCTTACCTCAGTTTCTCACATGGTTCGAAGGTTCCTTAACATTCGCTTTACATCTTCCAAAATCTCTCTCTCCTCTACACTCCTCTCTTCTCCAGGTACACACACACACACACACACACACACACACACACACACAATTATAATGTACTTTGAGCATCCGTTCATTATTTTAAATGTTAGGGTTAATTGATGCTTATTCTGAAGTGCAGTAATATGTGCACTTTAAGTGTTGATGTTGGCTGCCAAAAGGAAGGTCATTTGTAAAGTGAATCCTCATTAAGGATTAGAGTTATTTCCCATTTTAGAATTTCTGTCAAGAAGAGAGGGACGCAAATGATTCTTTTATTTTATATTTTGTTTGGCTGGATGATGAATCAAATGGTAGTGTGATCGTGTGTGATCGTGTGTGATCGTGTGAGTGTGTGTGTGTGAGAGTGTGTGTGAGTGTGAGTGTGTGGTGTGTGTGTGTGTGTGTGTGTGTGTGTGTGTGTGTGTGTGTGTGAGTGTGTGTGTGTGTGAGTGTGTGTGAGTGTGAGTATGTGTGTGTGTGTGTGTGTGTGTGTGTGTGTGTGTGTGTGTGTGTGAGTGTGTGTGTGTGAGTGTGTGTGTGTGAGAGTGTGTGTGTGTGAGAGTGTGTGTGTGTGAGAGTGTGTGTGTGTGAGAGTGTGTGTGTGAGTGTGTGTGTGTGAGTGTGTGTGTGTGAGTGTGTGTGTGTGAGTGTGTGTGTGTGAGTGTGTGTGTGAGTGTGTGTGTGTGTGTGTGTGTGTGTGTGTGTGTGTGTGTGTGTGTGTGTGTGTGTGTGTGTGTGTGTGTGTGTGTGTGTGTGTGCGCGCGCGCGCAAGGGAAAGGTAACAGTGCCTCATGGCATTGCTACCTCTGTTCATTATATTGATAAGAGGTGATAAGAGGCTACTGGAATGGGGCTGATAAAACATGTGTCATCTATAGTCCATATTGCAGACTGGTATGTCTATAACATTTCTAAATGCACTAGTAGACAAGCAATGCGAGCAAATATGCAGTAATTTAGTTTTTTGTAACTAAAGTGTAATGAACAAATACGAGCCTTGAAGACATAGGTGTAATATCAGCAAACCATCATTATTTTACTAAAGCAGATTGAAAATTATTGCATCATGAGTAAATTAACTGAATATCGAGACGCTTCTTGTTTTTCAAATGTTGAGATGTTGCAACAAATTTCTGGAAGTTTTATACATTGCTATTAAGTTTGACTGATTGAAAATATCTTTAGTGTGCTAATATACTTTAGTTAATTGTAATAAATAATTTTGCTAATAAAAAATTGGTAAACTGCTTGTTGTACAAGTGTGAAAAAAAATATGTTAAATGCTAAACCCATGTAGGTCATTCAGCACGCAAGATGCAGTGGAGGCTCGGTCCTTCGTCTGGCGAGCGCCAGACAGACACACATCCTATTTGTACTCATCATTAGTGTACAAGCTTTAACATCATGTTGTTACGAGGAGTGTCATACTAGGAGTATGATGGATGTTTATTATTGTAACCAAGCGCTAAACCCACTAGCGCTGGTATGAGGTAGGAACATGGAGGAGAAATTGTTGATACTAAGAGACATTCTCCAATGCATTCAGCATTTTTTCCAATGCTAAATGCATTGGAAAAAATGGTGTTATTTTGGAAAACATCGGCTACCAGGTGGCCGGAGAAAACACCATGTTTGACTGAAGTTTCTGTAATGAGTGTGAAAATAAGACCGAGGCCAAACTCTTGTGTCAGCTACTCATATAAAATTTCCTTCTATAACTGAAGCATGTGTGAATCATACTAACTCTACTACAGGTTAGTAATCATACTATTGTATAATTATACTGCAAATTAAAGCTTCTTCAAATCTTATTATGAATTATGTGATGATCCTCTCATTTGGTTTTTGAGAGGATATTAAATTTGCAGTACAATCTTATTTGTTCATAAAGGCAGTTAAATACTCATACATGCTATACACGCCCTCGTCTGCCGCCATGAACACCCTGATGCTGGTCGAAAATCTTCACGAGTTTTGATTGTCGTGACTTTCCAGCTCTTTTTTTTTTCGAAGTGTTTGCTCTCTTCTGCTCAGTTTTTCATTGTTCAAGACTATGGAGCTGAACTCTTCTTAAGGATGAGAGAAGGACCATCTCAACATTGCTTCTCCAAGGCAAGTCATCACATCTTTCTCTCAAATGTTATCACATTTGTATTCTACTGAATCCTACTCAGTAGATAATACGTTTTGAGAGTAAAGATACCTGACTGCTGCATGTGTGTGTCTTATTAATCTTGTGGGTTTTGTATAAGATTGTTTTACTTGTTATGTGACTCCAATTCCTTGGATCAGGAGACCACCAACATATAAGCATCCCCTTTCCCTTGAAGAGTCATGTTACAACTTGTGACTTCTTCATATACTGAGTCATGAATTGTAAAACAGATCAGTATTACTATACTTGTCAACATCATTGATTGGTGATATATCAATACCGAAAAACATGTAAATAAGAAAAAAGTGAGGCACTAGAACATTTTTTATGGAAACATTTGTCATTCCTATATAAGGTTTACTGAAAGCAGACAGCTGAGAGTGGTCAGTTGAAACACAGGTGGCGATAGTCATGGGTAGTGAATCCAGGGCGGGTTCATTATATCACCTAACTATAATATCATGTTGAGATACAACAGTATATGGTAAAACCCAGAGTTTTGCACCATTGTGTTAGATACTATCATCGCCACCTCTAAACAATACTGCTTTTCTAGTTTTTTTTTTTTAATAGACTAGCTTCACCCCATTTTATGAGAAGCTTTCGTGGGCTGCGATGCATCTCACGTGCTTTGCTTTTTCACTGATGCATACTTATTTCTTTATTCGTTCTTGCAGAATTGGTAATCACCAAGGTGTTGATACAGATGCTTCAACAGTACTAACTGCTGGCTGCTCCAAATCGCTGGAACGATGAAGCACTAAAAGTATGGTCATCACCGAGGTGTTGAACACTAGTGTTAACACTTAGTGTTGGCTTCTCCGTGTGGCCGGGAATCTCCTCGTAATAGTTCCAGTCCTGTACGTCAGCTATAACGCCAACGACGTAAAGCAAACCCACAGTGACGAACACGCCACACGTCAACAGGATGTTCACCTCCCATCCGTTCGTCTGTTAGGAGAAAAGCAAGTTAGTAAAGTACCTTCAGTGATAAACAATTTCACTTGCAATAAGAAGTCAATGGAAATAAATTTTACCTCATGTGAAGCAGGAACAGTGTAGGATTTGAACCCATCCCATATGGCAACAATTTGAACCCATTTCATGTGGCAATAATTTGAACCCATCCCATATGGCAACAATTTGAACCCATCCCATATGGAAACAATTTGAACCCATCCCATATGGCAACAATTTGAACCCATCCCATGTGACAATTTGAACCCATCCCATGTGGCAACAATTTGAACCTATCTTATATGGCAATAATTTAAACCCATCCCATATGGCAACAATTTGAACCCACCCCATGTGGCAACAATTTGAACCCATCCCATGTGGCAACAATTTGAACCCACCCAATATGGCATCAATTTGAACCCATCCCATGTGACAATTTGAACCCATCCCATGTGGCAACAATTTGAACTTATCTTATATGGTAATAATTTAAACCCATCCCATATGGCAACAATTTGAACCCATCCCATGTGGCAACAATTTGAACCCATCCCATGTGGCAACAATTTGAACCCATCCCATATGGCAACAATTCTAACCAATCTCATGTGGCAACAATTTGAACCCATTCCATGTGGCAGCAGTTTGAACCCATCCCATGTGGCAACAATCTGTAATTTCATGATGTGTGACTTCAGTCGTTTAGCTTGACCAAAATTACGAAGAGTAAAAAATATGTGGTAAATGGACCTGAATGAATTCAGTTAGAATATATTTATAAAAGTCGTTTCGGACCTTAGATCTTCATTACTTGAAATATATGAGTATGAGAGAAGACAAGATATAAATACAGAGGCAGAGAGCGAAGTGATGGAGGAGGTGGATATAGTCTCATACATACACTAAGTACACAACTATCAGACTACTACTATGTGCCAGGAATACACAGAAGTCACTACTGTGTCCGCTGTTTCCTAGTTTGCCAGCAACATTGGCCTAGCCTTTCATTAACAGTTATCGAAGACCGTATGCGTATTCGGCCACTTCGCAGAACCATATCGGATAGGACAAAACAAGACTAGCAACACTGCTGACGACCACCCTGCAGCTGAAACTGTCCAATCTCTTCGGTTTTAAGGACTGTCATCGCCCTCTGCTTTAACGATGACGAAGCCGGCGAGATCACCTGAGCCTCGGCCATAAACGTTTTAAAGGAACGTTCTCAAGTGGCTCCTTCCCTTGCGTTGAGGCCGAAGAAATAGGTATTTGTGAAGAAGTTTGATCGCGACGTCACCAATCATCAGAAGACTTGAAACAACTTATTAAACATCAGACTGACTCCAACACGAAAATTCCAACTGCCAGCTCTGTGATCAAGGTCACTTTGCCGAAATCTCCATGGCATCTCATTCCTTCAGTGAAGACCTCTTATTAGCACATTAATCCCATGAACATACAACCACATCACCCAATGTTGAACATGCTGTGCATGTAACCATCTCAACAAGTACTGTCCTTTGAAGGAAAAGAAATACTAATCCAACAGCAGCACTAAGGGGGAACTTAGGGAATGTACCTCTATCTCTCGACCAAAAATATCTCAACGGCATGAATGACCATAACGCTCTTGCAGCCAGGGGTTCGTTCATGGAGTAAATCGACTTAAGCTGTAATCAGTAAACTTCAAGCTGACACTCAGAATGCTTTATTCCTACACTCCCAGACGGCCCTCCCACCAAGACTATGAAATGCATGATGCATGCCCACACGAAAAACGCAGCCTTCTCTGGAACCTTCAACTCCACAGTCAGTGAACTCTTTCGCCTGAACAGCCTTTCCAGTTTGAAGTTTCCTGACACTGCACCATCAAAACAAATACTGAAAATATTCAATATAAGAGGCATCACCCAACCCACTCCTAACCCACCAGTTGCCCAAGCCACCCCTGACCCACCAGTTGCCCAAGCCACCCCTAAGCCACCTTCTGCCCAACCCACTCCTAACCCACCAGTTGCCCAAGCCACCCCTGACCCACCAGTTGCCCAAGCCACCCCTAAGCCACCTTCTGCCCAACCCACTCCTGACGCACCAGTTGCCCAAGCCATTCCTCACCCACCTTCTGCCCAACCCACTCCTAACCCACCAGTCTCCCAAGCCACCCCTCATCCACCCGCTACCCAAGCCACCCAGCCTCTAAGGTCTGTCTACTTCTACACCTGAAGACGGAGAAACTGAAATTGACAATCACACACTCGGTCTAACCTGGGAACACCTTCGACTTTGACTACATATACAAACAAGAACACTATTTTTGCAACATCTTAACCCTTGTCTCTGCAATGACACTGTCAAATACGCCTCCTTTGTCCCATACAAGTTCACACCACAACACATCTATGAAAGTGTCACTCAAATTTTCACAGTAAACTGAACTTTTACCGAACCTTTGCCGCTGCCTGCTATTCCCATCGTCTGAACCTCTGCTCCTGCCTGCTGTCCCCATCGTCTGAACCTCTGCTTCTGCCTGCTGTCACCATCGTCTGAACCTCTGCTCCTGCTTGCTGTCCCCATCGTCTGAACTTCTGCTCCTGCCTGCTGTCCCCATCGTCCTAACCTCTGCTCCTGCTTACTGTCCCCATCGTCTGATCGGCTTTTTTTCAACGCAGGTGTACGGTATCTAGACCAAGATTTTAGGAACAACTGATATCTGCGGGTGTCCTGTAACTAAACCTGAAGGACACATTCCCAGCATCCAGGAATGTCTCCAGTGTCTTTCAAAACACACTGATGCAAGACTCCAAAACGTTCAAAATAAGGTTGTTCTTAATTCGACAACAGCGGAAAGTGGAAGTCAAGAAAGTGTTGGTACACAACTGCAATTTTGTGATTAAAATAGTGAAATTTCTTCCTCACTCCCGTTTAATCATATTATAAATATACATGTCTAACTGAATGGCTTCAGAATTTAATGGCTGGAGCATCATTGGGCTAGGTGAGTACCCACTGGTGCAGGCAAATTTGCCAGTGTTTCAAATTAGTTTATAAAGCCTATAAATGTTGGCTTCAAACTTTAAACGCTAGAGTGTTTTCCGGGCTGAGGGACTGAGGGGCTCAAACTTTTGATCTTCAAACATTCCTCTCTGAATTGGACTGTTGAAGCCAGTGTGTGGAGACACTTCTCCACAATAGAGATACGCAAGTGTTGCACAAATATAAATTTTTCGATTTTTATCATATAGACAGCGATATCCAATAAATAAATAATGTTTCGTCTTGTAGTTTTCAATATTAACACTTGAAACATTACACAAGAAAAAAACACTCAATAATTTTAGACTTTAGGTGCAAATTAGTTTTAATAAAATTAAGAAATTGAATCTCAAATTGGTATTCACATTTTGAAAATTATAACAGGATTATGTTTCCTGAAGAGAAGTGCCTTAATGTTGGAGAGCTCTTGATCCAAGGAACTGGACTTACCCTTGTCATCCACTGATCGAATCTGAAGGCTGTCAATTCTATAGATGTTATATGACCCATACAAGGTTAGCACTTCACCAAGCTTAAAATAAAATGGAGTTCATTCTTAATGGCTGAAGTATCGTAAGATATATATTTTTTCGAGTTTAGGCTCTGCAAGCAAGTTTATTCAGGTATACACAAATACAGTTACATAGATTATCATTCATAGCAGCATATGTGTAGAGAACCTGGGATAACCCCAAAAAATCAGAGTGACTTATTTCCATTGGGGCCCTCTTAATACCGTATTATTACACTATGACGGAGATAATATCGTATTATTATGCTATAAAGAGAATATACGAGGAATAAGGCAAAATGAGTTATTTAAATTTACATGTGTGTGCGTTAGCTAAAAAAATCATAAAAATCCTCCTCCTCCCTTTGTGTCGCTACATTCATCAGGCACCTTTTGACTTTCTTCTTGAACTGGTTTATGCTATGACTGCCTCTGACATGTGCAGGCAGTCTGTTCCATTCCTTTATTGCTGTACAATAAAAGGTGTTTGAAGCCTAGCAACTGCGGGCACTACAGAGTTATGGTCTCTCCCCCTAGTAGTATGATTGCTTTGGTTCTCAGCCTTAACAAAATTGGTAGCAAGATATTCTGGACACTGAGTAATTTTATAAACTTGATTTAATTTCATTTGTTTTATTGTCTTCAACATCCAGTACTTCCAATTGTTGTAATTCATCCTGGCCTATATGCTGTGGAGAAAAATCTCCCGTTATGGGGATATCTCTGAGCCCTCTCAGCCCATCTTCTCAGCCCTCTGAGGGACTCAGCCCTCCCGGAAGAGGCTGATGGACTATTACTTCCTTACAGAGGAGACATATCCCCTTTCCGGAGAATTTTCTCCACACATGCTGTCTTGGACCCAGGTCCAAGAGGAAACTTACAATTTTGTTCTGGGTGATTTGCAGTTTATCTTCAAGTTTTTTGTCCAGGCAGAGTACCATGAAGAGCAAGCGTAGTCAACATGACACTGTATAAGGGCTAGGCATAGTGTCCTGGTGCATATTACGTTGAATTCTTTTCAATACCCGAGGACTGCAGCATCTGTTCAGCTTTAAACTATTATTGTTGTACTTTCGTCAAGGAAAGTTTCGCCTTGATTTTAGGTTATGCAAGTTTAATTAAGCAAATTGGATTCTTTGAAAAACTGGAGAATCTCTCTCCAAATCAGAAATAAGTCTCAGAAACTGGCTTCGCCGGATTATCCTAGTTTAAATCAACGTAATGTACTTTAATATGCATATAACATGTCTATACTTCAGAGGGCATTCTAAAAACTATTGTTATTTGCCCAAATTTTCAATACAACTCAATTACTTACCTTAGTCAAATGTTTTAACAAATATTGTATTTAAATATGGAGATGTCATAAACACAGGTTATTTAAGAATTTCATTTAAAATACTGACGAATGTGTTAATGAATGAACAAATGGTCACAAATTCTATACATGGCACACTGGAAAAAGCATGGAATTGAAAGAGCAGCACAGGTACAACGGTAGGATCTGCCAAGAGGCGAATGCTCTGTTTTGTTGTAAGCATATGGAATAGGTAGTAAGTTACAAAATGCTGTAAAGAGATTTTATGAGGATAGTAAGGCTCAGGTTAGGGTGTGTAGAAGAGAGGAAGACTACTTCTCGGTAAAAGTAGGTCTTAGATAGGAATGTGTAATGTCACCATGGTTAATATATATATAAACGGGGTTGTAAAAGAAGTAAATGCTAGTGTGTTCGGGAGAGGGGTGGGATTAAATTATGAGAAATCAAATACAAAATGGGAATTGACACAGTTACTTTTTGCTGATGATACTGTGCTTATGTGAGATTCTAAAGAAAAATTGCAAAGGTTAGTGGACGAGTTTGGGAGTGTGTGTAAGATAGAAAGCTGAAAGTGAACACAGAAAAGAGTAACGTGATGAGGGTATCAAATGATTTAAAGAGAAATTGGATATCAAATTGGAGAGGAATAGTATGGAAGAAGTGAATGTTTTCAGATATTTGGGAGTTGACGTGTCAGCAGATGGATGTATGAAGGATGAGGTTAACCATAGAATTTAGGAAGGAAAAAAGGCGAGTGGTGCATTGAGGTATATGTGGAGACAAAAACATTATCTATGGAAGCAAAGAAGGGAATGTATGAAAGCATAGTGGTACCAACACTCTTATATGGGTGTGAAGCTTGAGTTGTAAATGCTGCAGCGAGGAGGCGGTTGGAGGCAGTGGAGATGTCCTGTCTAAGGGCAATGTGTGGTGTAAATATTATGCAGAGAATTCGGAGTATGGAAATTAGGAGGTGATGAGTTAATAGTATTAGTCAGAGGACTGAAGAAGGGCGTTGAGGTGGTTTGGTCATTTAGAGAGAATGGATCAAAGTTGAATGACATGGAGAGCATATAAATCTGTAGGGGAAGGAAGGAGGGGTAGGGGGTCGTCCTCGAAAAGATTGAAGGGAGGGGGTAAAGGAGGTTTTGTGGGCGAGGGGTTTGGACTTCCAGCAAGAGTGTGCGAGCGTGTTAGATAGGAGTGAATGGAGACGAATGGTATTTGGGACCTGACGAGCTGTTGGAGTGTGAGCAGGGTAATATTTAGTGAAGGAATTCAGAGAAACTTTTATATAAAATGGATTTACTCGACTTTGTAATATTATCTGGTCGTATTACTTAGCTTTGTACATAGGTAGGTTATTTAATTAGTCCAAACTGTTGGTGCGACCTGGCCAAGCACCAGTAGGTGTTTTGAGCTGCTTAACCCCTGCTCCAACCGAGTCAAAGTTGGCTGGTAAAGCATCACTTTGTTCAGTTCATAACTTCCTCTGGACCAGGAAGGGTCTAAGGAAGTATCCACCTCTAAACCAACATTCGCCTCCCTAGAAAATACAAGGAATTTTCGGAAACTCATTTATAAGACTTATCTCGGTTGGAGAAGGTGGTTGAGAAGCTCTTAGAGAAAGTGAAGCCAAGTGAGCAAGTCTCTATGGTGTAAGAGGGCTTATTGCAGAGTGAACCCTATGTAAGAGCTCTATCAATGTGATGTTCAAGTTTTCAAGCAACGCTTGTGCATGTACATATACTGATATTTCCTGACACACTCAGAGCCACACAGTGGCTTCACTGTGTGGCGAAACGTTTCCTTAATAAAGATACCCAAGAGTTGCACGTGTCTAATTTAACAACGTGTCGGTTCTGTGAACCATTCATCTACAATCCTGTCAGACACTGCAACTTCTTGGATCTTAATACTTGGGAATTCTTCGCTTGCCTAACCCTTGGGCACGACCTACTTCCACATTGGACAAATGTGACACCACCTACGTCTACTGCACCTCTCCTGCCATACGGTTTATAAGCTGCTTCTCTGCTCATATGCCGTATTCTATTCAAGATTGATGGACTGACCTCATCGACTCAAGGTTGAGGGACTGATTACCTCATTCTCCTCCTGTTCTTCAAGTTTCTCCTGTGTATGGACTGATGAAGCCACTGTGTGGCGAAACGTTTCCTTAATAAAGATACCCAAGAGTTGCACATGTGTCTAATTTATCAACGTGTCGATTCTGTGAACCATTCATCTACATTACTACTACCTCCACCACTACTACTACTACTACTACTACCTCCACTACTACTACTACTACTACCTCCACCACTACTACTACTACTACTACCTCCACCACTACTACTACTACCACCACCACCACCTACTATCACCACTACTACCAGTACCACCACTGCTACCACCATCACCACTACTACTACTACCATCACCACCACTACTACTACCACCACCACCACTGCCACCACTACTACTACTACCACCACTACTACCACCACTACTACCATCACCACTACTACTACTGTGGCATGCAAAGAGTACGTAACCTTTATTCGGCGCATGTACACACCCTCATTTACAGGCTATCTCCCCCAACCAGCGAACCAGGTTGCTAAGAGTTGATGATGGGACCCCGTCGTTCAACTAGTGACCAGGTTCTAGCCAATAAGAAGATGGTTTTGGCAATCGCAGAGGTTATGTGGGTACCACTCTCCTGTCTGCCCTTGTCATTCCCATTCTAGAGCTGGTTGTGCACGGTCTGCTATCTTGTGGCTTCTATTTCTGCCTTGCTTACCGTGGAGTGCACTATACTTATCACTGTACATAGTGTACATATTGCTGTTCTAAATTGGTGAAGGATAATATAAGTCTTGACTCTTTCTGCTGTGTTTATTTTGCTCCCATTACACCCGGGATAACAGGCCATTTGGAATCCTGGGTTGTAATAACTACCACCACCACCACTACCACCACTACTACCACCACCACTACCACCACCACTACTGCCACCACTACTGCCACCACTACTGCCACCACCACCACCACTACCACCATCACCACTACTACTACTACCATCACCACTATTACCACCACCACCACTACTACCATCACCACTACTACTACCATCACCACTACTACTACCACCACCACCACCACTACTACCATCATCACCACTACTACTACCATCATCACCACTACTACCATCACCACTATTACCACCACCACTATTACCACCACCACCACTACTACCACCACAACTACAACCACCACCACTACTGCCACCATCACCACCATTACTACTACTACCCCCACCATTACCACCACCACTCCTACTACCACCACCACCACTACTACTACTACCACTGCTACTACCACCATCACTAATAGTATCACCACCACAAATAGTACCACCACTACTACTACCACTACTACCATCACCACTACTACTACTACTACCACCACCATTAACGCCATGACCACCACTATCACCATTACCACCCTTACCACCACTACTACCATCACCACTACTTCTACCACCACTACTGCCACTACCACCACTACTGCCACCACCACCACTACTGCTACGACCACTATTACCACCACTACAACCGCCACCATTACCAACACCACCACCGCCACCATTACCATCACTACCACTTCCGACCATTACCACCACCACCATTACCGCCATCACCACTACCATTATCACTCCCACCACCATTACCACCATCATTATCACCACCATTACCACTATAACCACTACCAACACTTCTCTCTTCTTCCGTCCATTCTTACTGTCACCCTCACCATCATCTTACCAGCACCATCTCCCGACCCTCACCATCACCATACACGCACCATCACCATACACGCACCATCACCATACACGCACCATCACCATACACGCACCATCACCTTACCCGCACAACTATCTTACCAGCACCATCACCTTACCCGCACCACCACCTTACCCGCACCACCACCTTACCCGCACCACCACCTTACCCGCACCACCACCTTACCCGCACCACCACCTTACCCGCACCACCACCTTACATAAGAACATAAGAAAGAAGAACCACTGCAGCAGGCCTACTGACCCATGCAAAGAAGGTCCATGTCCCCCCCCCCCGGTTTAGCCCAATGACCCACCTAATCAGGTCACTTCCACTTAAGGAAGGAGCACTGCATCACACCCAGCAGCACAAGCTAGTCAGGACCAACTCACACCCACCCACACCCACTCATGCATTTATCTAACCTATTTTTAAAACTACACAACGCTTTAGCCTCAATAACTGTACTCGGGAGTTTGTTCCGCTCATCCACAACTCTATTACCAAACCAGAGCTTTCCTATATCCTTCCTGAATCTCAATTTTTCCAACTTGAAACCATTGCTGCGAGTCCTGTCTTGGTTGGAAATTTTCAGCACGCTATTTACATCCCCTTTATTTATTCCTGTTTTCCATTTATACACCTCAATCATATCCCCCCTAATTCTACGCCTTTCTAGAGAGTGCAGATTCAGGGCCCTCAGTCTATCCTCATAGGGAAGATTTCTGATACATGGGATCAACTTTGTCATTCTCCTCTAAGTTTTTCAGAGCATTTATAGCCATTCTGTAATACGGTGATCAGAACTGCACAGCATAGTCTAAATGAGGCCTTACCAAAGATATATAGAGTTGAAGAACAACCTGAGGATTTCTATTATTTATACTTCTAGATATGAAGCCAAGGATTCTGTTAGCTTTATAGCGAACACTAATGCACTGTTGCCATGGTTTTAGAATACTGCTTACCAGAACTCCTAAATTCTTTTCGCAACCAGTAGTAGAAAGATCTATATTATTTAGTTGATATGTGGCAGGGTTATTTTCCTGTCCAACATTTATGACTTTGCATTTGTCTATATTAAACAGCATCTGCCATTTCTCCAACCATTGCATCAGTCTATATACATCATCCTGAAGTGTTCTATGATCCTCAGAGTGAATTGAACGGCCTATTTTGGTGTCATCAGCAAATTTGCTTATGTCGCTATTTATTCCCTCAACTATGTTACTTAGGTAAATTGTGAACAACAAAGGGCCCAACACTGACCCCTGAGGAACACCGCTTGTGACGTGCCCCATTCTGATTTTTCATCATTTATGCAAACTCTCTACTGCCTATTTGTCAGCCATGCCTCTACCCAGGAAAAAATTCTATGTGCCTTTATTTTCCTCAATAGCCTCTGATGTGGAACTCTATCGAAAGCCTTACTTAAGTCCATATACACTATCATATTCATTACCATTATCTACCTCAAACACCTTAGTGAAAAAAGTTAGTAAATTCGTAAGACAGGAACGCCCCTTTGTAAAGCAGTGATGAGATTCATTAATCAATTTATGCCTATCAAGATGGCTACGAATTGCTTTGGCAATTACTGATTCCATAAATTTTCCCACCATGGAGGTAAGGCTTATTGGTTTAAAGTTCGAAGCTAAGGACCTGTCACCTGCCTTGTAAATGGGTATTACATTTGCCATTTTCCACTTATCAGGCACTATGCCAGTTTGTAGTGATATGTTGAAAAGATTAGCCAAAGGTTTGCTAAGTTCTTCTTTACATTCCTTGCAAACAGTTAATCAGGGCCTGGGGATTTTCTAGGTTTTAATTTCTCTATTTGTCTGAGGACCATGTCACTAGTTACTGCAATCGTGCATAATTTATCGTCCTGTTCTATATAATCTATTTCAGGAATTTCGCTAGTATTTTCCTGGTTAAAAACTAAGAGGAAGTAAGTATTGAGAATTTCACACATATCCTTATCACTGTCAGTGATCTGACCTAGGTTACTCTTAAGTGGGCCAATCTTGTCCCTAATCTTACTTCTGTATACCTGAAAGAACCCTTTTGGGTTAGTCTTTGAATCCCTTGCAACCTTAGCCTTATAATCCCTTTTAGCTTTTCTTATTCTTTTTTTTTATTTCTATCTTTAATTGAATATACTGATTTCTTAACTGCCCATCCCCTCTTTTGATACGCCTATATATGCCTTTCTTTTGACCAATGAGATGTTTTAATCTTTTGTTCATCCATTTGGGATCATTCTTGTTAGATCTAATTTCCCTACTCAGAACAAAAGTTGTCTGGGCAGCTAGAACTATGCTCTGAAAAACGTCATATTGGCAACCAAGATCACCTACCTGACCCATAGTCAGGACATCCCAGTTTAGCCCACCCAGGTAATTTTTCATTCCCATGAAATCAGCCAAGCAAAAGTCTGGGACAGAGATTTGATTGCAGTTATCTGGGTAATTCCATAATATATTGAAACTATGATTTGTGATCACTTTCCCGAAGCTCATCCTTAACCTCAAGATTATTAATTAGTGAATCTTTGTTGTCAAGAGCCAAGTCAAGCAGATTGTTTCCTCTAGTTGGTTATGTCACAAACTGTTCTAAAAAGCAATCCTGAACCGTATCAAGAAAGTCACTAGACTCGAGATTTCCTGTCATATTGTTCCAATCAATTTGTCTGAAGTTAAAATCTCCCATTAACACAACATTTTCATATCTAGATGCCTTATGAATTTCGTCCCTTAGCAGCCTACCGTACTCCTTATCAAGGTTTGGGGGCCTATAAATCACACCCAAAATCAATTTGTCACTACCCTCGAGAAACTGTAGCCAAATAGATTCTGTGTTCGATGTTTCTAATCTTATATTTTGTCTAGGACAACAATTTAAATTATCTCTGACATACTTCGCCACTCCACCACCCTTCCTGTTGACCCTATCAGTGTGGAATAGTTTATAACCCTGTATGTTGCATTCAGAAGGCATTTCTCTATCTTTCAGGTTGAACCAGGTCTCTGTTAAAGCAATAATATCTATATTTCCTGCACTTGCAAGTAATCTTAGCTCATCTATCTTATTTCTTAAACTCCTACTATTTGTATAGTAAACCTTAAGGGAGCTAGTCACTCGTTGCCCTCTACTATCTCTCTTTGCTTGTTGATCAATTGATTTGCCATTACTAGCAACTTTTTGAATTATGTCTTATAAACATACCCCAGAAGTATCCCGGTAAAATCTGCTGTTTTCAACCCTAATACTGCAGCCTGTTTGTTTCCTACAAACACCCATACCTCTATAATCTATCAGTTTAAAGTCCTAGACAAGTCATCAATTACCCTGTCAATCGAATTGGCTAATGCAACCACTCCAGCGCAGAGAGATGAACCCCATCCCTTGCATACATATCGCGTTTGCCATAAAATTTGTCCCAGTTATCGATGAATGGGATTGCAATTTCCTTGCAGTACCCATCTAGCCAGCAATTTATACTAATTGCCCCAGACATCCACTCATTGTCTACTCCCATTTCAGGCAAGATGCTACGCATGACTATGGATCCCTCTCTTAGACCTGACTACTTCTATGGCCGACCTGTACCTATCCAGCAGCTCCTGTCTCCTGCCCTTCCCAATGTCATTACCCCCAGCACTAAGACAGATAATGGGCTTGTTCCCATTACCCGACATAATATTATCCAACCTACTGCTCCTGGGAGGCACACTCTCTGTTTGACCTTTCTATCTGTTACAAAAAGTACGGTCCATACATCTTACCTGAGAATCTCCTATAATTAGAATATTCTTACCTTGATTAGCAGGGGAATCAGTGGTACCTTCAACTTCACTGACCACTGAAGTACACTCGCCCTGGAGAACAGAGAATCGATTTCCTACCTTCACATCTTCTCTGTTAACTCTCCTTATCTTCCTTCTTCCTGAACTGCGAACCACTTGCCACTTTAAGCGGCTGCCACTCTCACTGCTGGTGACCATTTCCTCCTTACCAACTAAATCTATCTCACACTCACAAACCTCTCTAAGCAAAGCTTCAGCCACCTATTTTTCTCCTGAAGTAGAACCTTCTTCAACACCTGAACCTGGGATTCTAAAGCACTACAAGCCATGGTGTTTGGTAACACCGCACGCTAACTCCCAGAGAGCTTAAGACAGGTATGACCACACGTGACCACTGACCTCAGCGTACTGACCACTGACCCTCACCATCACCTTACCCGTACCATCACCTTACCCTCGCCATCATCTTACCCTCACCATCAATAACAAAGGCACAATAACGTGACTGGAACGATACACAAATAACCTGCACATAAGAGAGAGAAGCTTACGACGACGTTTCGGTGCCTATATATAGCCGTCCTGCTCCACTTCTGGTTAGTGCGACTTTGTAAATGGTCCAAGTTGGACCGAAACGTCGTCGTAAGCTTCTCCCTTTTATGTGCGGGTTATTTGTGTAACCTCACCATCACCTTACCCTCACCATCACCTTACCCTCAGCACCACCTTACCCTGACCATCACCTTACCCTCACCATCACCTTACCCTCACCATCACCTTACCCTCACCACCACCTTACCCACACCAGCCTAGTTGATCAGGCCCTGATCCATCGGGAGGTCTGGTCATGGACCGGGCCGCGGGGACGTTGATCCCCGGAATAACCTCCAGGTAACCTTACCCTCACCACCACCTTACCCGAACCATCACCTTACCCTCACCGTCACCCTATACACTCACCATCACCTTACCCGCACTGTCACCTTACCCTCACCATCACCTTACCCTCACCATCACTACCTGACTCACCCATGCCTGGGACAGTAGATTTTTTATACTGTCTAGTATTAATCAAATATCCATCGTTAACCTGACCCCAGTTCATTTCCATGAATACAGTGCTTCACTGTTACCACGCACTCTCCAATATTACCACGCACTCTCCAATATTACCACGCACTCTCCAATATTACCACGCACTCTCCAATATTACCACGCACTCTCCAATATTACCACGCACTCTCCAATATTACCACGCACTCTCCAATATTACCACGCACTCTCCAATATTACCACGCACTCTCCAATATTACCACGCACTCTCCAATATTACCACGCACTCTCCAATATTTTCACATTTTAAGATACTTCTTTCCACCAGTTCCTCGAATCAAACCTTTCAATATACGTTTTAAAATTTACGTAAATAATTTTTAATGGATTAATGCCTATAAAATTTCTCAACTTTTTTTTTTTGTTTCATAGACCTTAATGAGAGGACAACTTTTTGTATATATTTTATGTGTTATGATGGATTAATAATAATTTGAAATAAATGGTATTACCCAGGGATAATAATCAATATAAAATTATTGCAATAAGATATTCTCTGAGTATTTTCCTACTTCATAATATTTGGTAGGAATATTTGTTTAAGTTGCTGAAATAGCAGTATTAATGTAATTTTTGGTTACAAAGTCGAAATTCTTTTATAAATGGCAATGCCTTTTAATTTTTCTTATGTTTTCATATGTTATAAGAGTGTTTCAGGAACAACTTTCTCAGAGGGAAAGTTAGAGAAAGTAATGAAAGTAAAAACTTCAGTTTAAGGGAAAAATTATATATATGAAGAAAAAGTTTTCGAAAATATCTATATTTTTTTCAAAATGAAAGTGTTTTTGAATGTATTTTGAAGATTCTGTTTTAGAGGGAGAATATCTCAATATTGTTACATGGAGTCATGTGTGGCCTTTACATGGTAGTTATGGGTTTTAAATGGTGGGTAACCATTGCATGGTGTAATATATTTTAAGAATGTTAAAAGCAATTAACACGAGATTAACCTTATGTATCATGGATGAGTTTCTTCAAAGTTTAAAATATTGAGGATATTAGTCATTTAAGAATTGATGCCAACTTAGTCTTATCTCCTTGGATCAAAAGTTTTAAATATTTTCCTTGATGATTTAAGTGCATCAATCAAACGTCTTTAGAACGCATTTCGAGGTCAATTTTTGAAAGTCACACTGTCACCCCTTCCAGGATTTTTTCTTTCTTTTGGTCTTAGTGGATATTATCATTGTATACTCCACCATTTTGCCATTTACAATGACTTCATATCTTTTAACCGTATGCCACAATAATACGATTTACATCAGCAATATTACAGAAAAAGTTACCACTGGTAAAGACTTCAAAGGAAATATCTTTCCCTTAATCTAGTTAGAAAAGTTAGAATATTTGTTAGTTAATAAAAGTTTCTGGGGTTATACTAGATTGTTAGTATAAACCTTGGTAATAAATACCCACAAGTTGCTGTACAGAGAAGGTTAGTAAACACTGGGAGGGATCAAGGTCACACGACAAATACGTATCCTAATAAGACCTAGTGTTTGCTTGTTTTTTTTTTCTAAATCATTCTACATTAGTATCCTACTAGTTCTCCGTCTCTGCCCCCTCTCCGTCCCCTCTCCGTCTCTGCCTCCTCTCCTTCCCCTCTCCGTCTCTGCCCCCTCTCCGTCCCCTCTCCGTCTCTGCCCCCTCTCCGTCCCCTCTCCGTCTCTGCCTCCTCTCCGTCCCCTCTCCGTCTCTGCCTCCTCTCCTTCCCCTCTCCGTCTCTGCCTCCTCTCCGTCCCCTCTCCGTCTCTGCCTCCTCTCCTTCCCCTCTCCGTCTCTGCCCCCTCTCCGTCCCCTCTCCGTCTCTGCCCCCTCTCCTTCCCCACTCCGTCTCTGCCCCCTCTCCGTCCCCTCTCCGTCTCTGCCCCCTCTCCTTCCCCTCTCCGTCTCTGCCCCCTCTCCGTCCCCTCTCCGTCTCTGCCCCCGCTCCGTCCCCTCTCCGTCCCCTCTCCGTCTCTGCCTCCTCTCCGTCCCCTCTCCGTCTCTCCCCCTCTCCGTCTCTGCCCCCTCTCCGTCTCTGCCTCCTC